>NC_142670.1:5235000-5391666 GCF_964200805.1 Pocillopora damicornis
CAACACTGTTTACTAAAGAACGCTGTAACTGTTAAAAGTTCATCAGCCACGTAGCGTGTGTTTTCCAAGTATGTCTTTATGGGATAATTCGAAAGTTGTTTTTATGTCAGGAGAGACATTGGCTGGGTGAACTTGTACCCTGAAATGAGGTGCACTTTCAGCACCGACTTTTACCTTTGTCAAGATTCATTCTTAAATCAGTGGTGAATATACCAACCGCCCGTTAACCTTCATACTGTATGAGCACGGATTTCATTCATTAAAAGGTGTATTTAGTTTACCTGAGTGGAGTTGAACATTATGAAAATGTAGGCAAACGCTTTGTGCAGGGGCGTCAGAAGACCAAATAGCCACGTGATCCCAAGCAAAGGAATCATCAACACGCATGCCCTGACACCAAGTCTATAAAATCATGAAAAAAGAGAAAATCAACTTGTTGTGAATTGGCATTATTCGTATAATATAGCAAAGTAAGAGGCTAAGGGCTTAGATGCATCTTCTACTGACGCCACAAAAATACTTACCTTATTTGTTCACTGATTTTGTCTTCTGCATGCTGCATGTTTGTCATCTCCTTGATAACTCGCAGCAGTATCAATGTGTTTAACTGAGAACAGAAGAAAACGAGACAAAACAAAAAACAATCTAACCATACAAAGGAAAGAGAAGTTTGCACTTGAGCTAAGTTCTCCTAGTGGCCTCATTGGATGTTCGTCAAAAGTTGAACCCTTCCCCTCCTCGTCATCTCATCAGACATTTCCCAGGTTTTCTTGACCATTGGTTGGTAAATATCCGTAAAGCTGGGAGGAGAGGGAGAGAAGCATTGTGAACGCAAACTGTTTCGCCTTTCGTGGTAACCGCAGACGGGATCTTCCTACAATAAGGTCACTTCACGCAAAATTTATATTTCATACATATTTCAGATTTCGTATTGATTAGAGTCTAGATTAAAAAAGCGGTGAGCGAAAAAAATGCTTACGATGCAACGATAACCGAAGGCAAAGTGTGAAAGAGGGAAACGAAAAAATTTTAAGAATTTAACCTACCAACTCGATCAGTACAACGAATACAACAAATATCCAGATCATGCCGTTAGAGGATGACATCCAGCAGCTGAATAAAAAATGAAGTATCCGAAACTTTGATAAATTATCAATTAATTAATAATTTTTTTGCGCATGCATGTACGCAGTACCCTCCATATCGGGTTTGATGACTAGTAATAAAAGGCAACAAAGAAATAACAAAACAACAACAACAGCAGACACAAACCAATCAATTAAACCCCAAAAAAGCAAACAAACATACAAAAAAGTACAACATAAAACGAGGATTCGTGACAGGGAAATCACACGAGGAAAAATCATTCACTTCTTACAAATTTTCACTGATATAGCTTTTAATCCCTGTCCCGGTTCCTGCTGCAATTCCCAGCGATATGGAAACAACGACGGCGGGTAGACCTGTGGATTCGAAATTCGAAGAGACAACAGAGTCAAATGATGATGATATCTGAGATGATAATGGCGATGGTAATGTTCATGGTAATTAATGTCTTACTTTTCAAAAGATTATCAAATAGAGAATGGGTTTTTAATTCATAGTTACCCCATGAAAATCCATGTGAAACCTTCATCTTGTCGTTGATATTGTAAACTTTTACAACAAACAAGTAGAGATAAACTCCCTCGATCAACATCCAGCAGAAAGCGGCCATTAGGAAATATTGCACAAAAGCTGCTACTGTAACACAGGCAGACTGCACAGGAATGAAAAAGTTGAGTTAAGATTTGGATTAAGGCCATAAAGATTTACTGAAAGAGATTCTTCTCTTCTTACCTTGTTCTCGACAGCACCACTTCCAGTTAGGAAGATAATTTGACCTGCACCAAGTGAAGCGACTAGACTCACTCGAATCTGAGATAAAGGTCCCCTCATGTCTCTAATCAAAAATAAACAATTTATTTTATTCTACATCAGTTCTATTCTCATTTTATACAAAGCCTGATTATATTTTTATGATTCTACTTGGCTGCTTAAATAAATCTAAACTTTACACATTTAAACTGATATAATCTCTTGTTGGTCTACATGTTCAGCTTGCTTTGGAATTCTTGGGTGGAACTATGTCATGTACTTACGTAAGAACAGCATAACTGATGATTGTTAAAGTGATTCCAACCAGAGAAAAAGACAAGCCCACATATGTAAGAATTCCCAGCGCTGTTTCGTCAGTCTTAAAAATGAATGCAAAAACAGTGATTCAATACCGATAACGGAAGAGGGCTACACACCATTTACCCCAATGCTGTCTAGTCTAAGTTCCTTCTGGAATCAATATATGTATATGCTTATCAATATTCCTACCTTACTTAAAAAATTACTGCAGGTTCCCCTGTCTAACTGCATAAGAACTGCAAAGTGAGTCAAATGATTGCAGCTGCACTCGGTATAAAATCCGTTTCTCGATGTTAGGAGACACCCTTGTTCTGACCAGCTAGAATGACAGCAGAAAACTCTCAGAATCAGAAGGAAATAATGAAATTAGTTCATTAATACCAAATGTCTCGATAGATGGATGATCTTGAGATAAATAAGATAAGAAAAAGGAAGGAATCTACGTAACATATCGTGGTGTAATGGCACAGAAAGTTGAGATAATGAAAGTTGTCTGATGATCTAAAATTTTCTCTGATCTTTAGATTCCAAATGAACAAAAAAAAAAAACAAAACAACTGCCAGCTTTATAGACCGCTGAGCACGCGGAAGCCTGAGAAGGATAAAAAAAAGGAGTAAGAGGTGACCACACAATGTGATGTACCAGAAAATAGGACCTGAAAAAAAAGTTAGGCCCGCAAGGGATTTGAACCCATTACCTCTGCGACACCGGTGCAGCGCTCTACCAACAATTTTCAACTAACAGTTCAGTAGTGTTCTTAGCTGCGTTGATCTCTTAATTTCCGTTCTTGATCGCAGTGCAAATATATGAATTTCATATATCTAAAATCATCATTCATCAATTGGATGGTTTATTTGGACCCAACACATTGGCCAGCTCTCAGTTGGCTAGTTAGCTCAGTTGGTAGAGCGCTGCACTGGTATCGCAGAGGTCATGGGTTGAAATCCCATAGGGGCCTGAATTTTTTTCAGGTCCTATTTTCAACTACTAGTACAGTAGTGTTCGTAGCTGCTATGATCTCTTAATTTTATTGAAAGCTGTTTACCTGTTTTTTGAAGTATTCCAAAACACGCAGCTTCTGTTCGGTGCATCCTAAAACCGTGAAGTACCGTTATTATTACCTAGTACAGCGACTCGATGGCTGATGTGGAGGTGAGAGTGCTCTCGCCGGAATTTTTCAGAGCCCTCCTTATCACTTTAGATACATGTAAATATTGTTTACAAAGGACCTTGACTTGATACGATGATGATGTTATTAATAATAATAGCAATAGAAATGATAATAGTAAAGATAATAGTGATGATGATAATATTTATAATAATAATAATAATAATAAGAAGAAGAAGAAGAATAAGAAGAAGAAGAAGAAGAAGAAGAAGAAGAAGAAGAAGAAACAAATTAGATCAAATCAAAACAAAAGATAAAGTTACGAATTCAGATGCAACTCTTTCTTGATAAATTGTAACTTACCGCTAGGTTTCGAAATCTCAACGTAACATTCTTCCTGAGAGTGTGGTTCTTCGGCCATATCGTTGCAGACAGGATATTACTGTTGATAGACAAACGAGAAAAAAAAAGAAAGAAAAATAATTTAACCAACAAACAGACCGACAAAATAAACAAAGAAAATTTAATAAAAAGGCAGGAAAACAGAATCAAGACGAAAGAAACTAAAATAAACGAGAAACCCAAGTCGAGGTCGAGGAAACTTATGAACATGGCCTATAATGTAGGTTATTAGCACACTAAAGCAGACTTATTTGAGATGAAAGATACACAATGTAATACTAAGTTTTAGCAAACCTGATTTTATTTACAGGAGCAGAGTCAGTCTGGCCTGTTTGGAATACCTCATGGAGATCTTTGTAAATGACACAAAGTACAACTGATCCTAAGATGTAATAATGAGAACAATTTTAATGCTACGAGAATATTGCGAAAAAAGGACAAGTTATCACGGTTTAAAGACCCTGCAAGTTTACCGGCGTGTTTCATTGGCATGCCCAACTTTGTAATAAGAGTGAATTATTTCGACCAAAGGACACATAAACAGGTAAAAGAAAACGAAAGCAACTGGATTAAGATATCAGCCATTCGGTTTGAATGTTTGTTATAACTTGAAACCCAGCCCCCCTCTAACCAATAACAGTGATAATCGCTAGAATAATTTGAATAATACGACAAAAATACATTATTTTCTATGCTTAAAAAAAAAACAAACAAAGAAAAGATATAGCTCTCTAACCGTTATCCAAGCCTGTAACAGGGACACTGACATAGTTTTCTCCTTTATCATCCTCAAATTGTACTCCAGTCTCATTTTTGTGGAAAATCTTCCTGACCAAAATATCTAAATTCAAAACCGTGACTTATATTAAGTTAGGGCCGAAATAAATGCAGATGCTTTCGTAGCAGTCTCAAGTCATCGTCCTCAAAAGTTTTAAAACTAAAATGCTGGAAACCATCACTTAGAAACATATTAACTGCAAGTAGTTTGCAAGGATCATCAGTCAAAGGAGTGTTCTCTGTTCAGTTGTCAGATAAAGTGATGGTCACCATTTTTAAATTAAAAAAACATATCACTGCAGTGAATTCAAATGGTATCTTATTTTTATTTCCATAATTTATTTATTCATTTTATCCATTTTTCCCCTCTTTTATGAGTTATTCATAACTATGACGATCTTAAAGAACATATGCAAAATAGAAAGAGTTTTTGGAATCGCAGATAACTGACGAGCGATAGGAATTTCCTGTTATAAACTGCCTTAAAAGAGGTCCAAGACAGTTCATGTCTCGCGAAATGATTCGATAAAGGGTTGCTACAGACAAAGTTTACACCCAAAACGTCGAATAAGTAGTAGTGTTTGCAAATGGTTCGAAAATCTGCCACGAATGATGCATGTATTCATCCTGAACTCCGAATTAGAAATCAAGAAAACTTCCAAATCAGCTTTTAAGATCTACTCACCTGCATGTTTACCACGGATGTCAATCTTAGGTACGGTTTGATTAAGGCGATTTTGGGCATAATTCCCGATGAACTCCTCCAAATCAGTGACAGTGAGGAAAGTGCGTTCCATTTCTTCTTGAGTTACTTTATTTCCAGAAGAGTTCGTCACTTCTTTTAGAATGGTGTCAACAAGTTTCCTTCCTGGGGACTGAGTTAGTGGTTCGTTTAGACAAAACTTTCAGTAGCCTAGCTCTTAAAGGAATCAATAAATTCATGGGTTACACAATCTGAGGACAATTGAGCTTTCATTAACCAAGGCACCAGCAGTAAACTTAAGAGGAGTTTAATTTTATGATGACTCGATCGAACTCTTCTATTTACAAGCTATTGCGAGTGGTTTCTTAGTAAAGTGTTACGAAGATAATGCGGAACAACTGAGTACAAGAATATAAATAACACAGGAAATACTGATAACTTAAGAAAGAAAGTGCTCGCGATTACATTTCGAGCTTTGCTTGATCTGCGTGAAAGTCAAACTTATATCGATAACTACGCGGTCCGGGGTCAGGAGGGGGATAGGTTTGACATTCTCTAAAGGGTGGAATTGGAGGACCAACAACAATAAGCATTACACCTACCTCGCTTGATGGTGTTAGCTTGATGGCAGTAAAATTCAGTTTCGAGCACTTTTTCACTTGGATTCTGCCCAAATACGACGAGTCGGTTGTATTTGTCAATATCACAGAAAACTGCTTGCGAGTTTTTTCTTTTATTCTGCATCCCCACATTTTAAAACAGTGATCTTTCCAAGAAGACGCCTGACTGAAAAAAGAAGTCAACTGCTCACACCAAGAGATACAACAGTCTCTGTCAATAGATGTAGGTGTCTCATTGCCACATTTCATCCTATGCCAGATTCGACGCATTTCTTGAACATTTTCCTGATAGTCCGAGCGGGTCAGCTCTGAGGGTGCGAGTGTATCATTAGGGTAGGAGCAATATCCATCTGCGTTATAAACGTAAACATAAATCAGAGACATTTTAAATCATTTAAATCTCCTTCATAAACATACTGTTTGTATTTTTTCTCAATTTATTTTTTTTTCTGTGAGTATATTATTTGCTTGACCTTTTTTTTTTCTTGATTTTTCATCCTTCCACTGCTCGAATATCGTTTCACTGCTCGTATTCAACCCTAGCTGCTTTTCCCACCCGGTAAGGAACGCATTGCAGTTTCGGTTTGCGTTTGTGTGGGTGTGGGTGTTTGTTTGTTTGTATCAGTTTCCACTTCTCACTTCTCACTTTCCACTCTGAACGGAGAAGTGAGTGGTTGGTATCAAGAGTTTGTATAATATAATAAAAAAAATAAAAAATAATAAAAAAAAAAATATATATATATATATATATTTGGATGTTCAGAAGCCTTAGTATCTTTTTCTGAATATTTTTCTTAATTGTTAAGGATGGGTCCCGCTACTTAAGATGTTACTTTCTAAGGTTTCTAAGCCAAAATCTCCCTTCGTTTGCTTTCCCCCCTCTTTTGGACAATTACGAGCAATAACATATCAGTGATGTTTTGGAATAGGTCGCTTCTTAAGAGTTATTTAGCAACAGATAATTTATTGTTCAACCCATGACGGCAGAGGTTAACTAGTTGAACAGTGTTGAATCTTTATAATTTTCTTTTTCCCTTTTTTTTTCGCCAAGACAATACATACCTTGTGCTGAAGTTGGCATGGCCGTACCAGCTGTAATGGAGACAAAACCAAAAGATATAATTCCCCAATTCACAGCCATACCGCAACGAGAGGGGTGGGGAAGGGGGGGGGGGGGCTAGGGGAATCAATCGCGAGATAAATACTTATATAATAAGATATCTAATGGAAACGTGGGACTTCCTCGTCAACCATATAGGGGCAACTGCGGGTAAAATCGTTCGTATTACACTCAAAGCCTTGCAAGGGTCGTGCTTAAAGGAAGGATTCGTGGAAGGAGAAGCGTCACGCATCCTAAGAACAAATCCGACACCCTCCACATGTAGCAATAACGTACAGAGTTTCAAAATGTGCTTAAAGAAGGGAATGGATACTTGACGAAGATGTGAAGAGATATATGTCACGCCTGCTAGAGAAAGTGCCATCAAAAAACAAAGGCAATAGCACACAGAAAAAAGTATTGCTATTTATGACGCAATATCTTCCTACAAGAACATACTGATGGGAAAATGGCATCTTATTCAAAACCAACGCACTGAATCACATCGCAAAGGAAAGTCGTTAAAACATATCCTAGTCAGAGCTAATCTCAAAAATTTAAAACCGCATGCGAATGGCGGGAGTCCTGCAGGCCCATCAATACTTTTTTAATTCGTCATTTGCTTCTTGTGATCTGCACCTTGCACGAAGTTTGTCGACGCTCTGATGCAGCAAAATCTCTGCAAGTTGGCTCTTAGTTGAACCTTTTTGCCGAAACTTCCTGTCATTTCACAGGTTGAAGGTGGCTTTCAGAGCAAAAGTCCTTTTCGTTCGCACAGTAGCTTTAAGCCTTTTATGTGAAGGAACGCGGGATGCCATCGACAGTTCCAGATACAAAAAAATTCCTTAAGGAAATTGCGATAAACCACTAAAATGACTGCCTAGAAAAAAAATTTCTTTATTTCAGAAGACATGAAGCGCATAAAGCCATCGTCCACGTCTATACGTATGTTGTCAAAGCATAGAAGAGATAATCGGTGCTTGACAGATCTATACACGCGAATATTTCAACCAAAATAGTTCCAAACTGATTCTGGTCGCGAAGAGGTAAAGTGGATTGATCTGGAGTTATCAAACGTCACTCTCTCGGTATCTTTTTTTTTTTAATTTATTTTTTTTTATTATTCATATTTCAAAGGGAAAGCACGGGCTAGAAAAAGTTTCCCTTGATCAAATGTTCCTGACTTGCTCTGTGTTTTTCTTGCTTGAAATCACATTTAAAAAAATTAGAGATTTTAAAGTTTAAATCCGCCATATTTGTTATGATGTAGTTATGACTTAGCAATGGTCAAGATTTGTAATCTCGACTAAGAAGGATAAAAAAATAAGAAAACAGCAGCGAGGAGAGCAATAATGACTCAATTCTCGACATGGATCTTATTCCAGACGTTGTATTACGTCCAATCATGTTTTAGCCCTAACATAGCTCGTGTTCACAAGAAGAAGAAATCGCCATTGACGAAGCAACTCAGTGAAAAATAAAAGGAGAAACATCTACGAGCTCACGTCTTGGAAATTGCGAATGGTGCTCTTGCTCTTGATGATCAACTCGATCTGGAATCGAAGATAACTAATTCCTCTCAAATAAAATACTTGTTTCTAAAGTGACATTTTTTTTTTTTAGTTTTTACTAAAAAACGGCGCAGCGCCGGCGACGGATTTATTTTACATCGCTAATTCTGTGATGTAAATTATTATTGAAACTGTAGGAACCAGGTTTCCTTGTATTACTGAGCACGGATCATTTGGACCCGTGTGTTTACTGGCCAATGTTTTCAAAACAGCCCTTGTTGGCTTTCACCAAGTGAGAAATGAGAGACTTGAGATTATCCGTCAAATGAGTAAGCAACGACAGAATAAACTTTTTTTTTTTCTCACAAAACTCATGCAAACAAAACGCTTAAGTTGTTTGCAAGTTAACCTGATACAAACCGAAAAAGAAAGACAACGGCAGTTTATTGTCAGCTATTTTATTAAAAGTGTTGTTGTAATCTTTTGAAGGGCCAACTTCACCGTAATATTTAACTGCAAATAGACCTTTAAGAAAATTACCATACGAGCTACTTTGGGAAAATAAATATAGGATATCTGCCGTTCTAGGTTTGTTTCATATATATAAACAAAGCCTCATGTTACACGAAGAGCGTCAGGAAGTCTCCCGTTGTCGAACATTGTTGGCTTATGATATCGATCTTATTATAAATGCCGCCTCAGTGCTTGGCGAAGTAGAATTTGTTTGTTTTAACTGCTTTTGTCTGAGTTCCGTTCCGAATTGGACAAAACGAATTCTAATTCCTGAGGAAAAGTTCTTTCAACAAAAATAAAATTTTCTAGACCATACTTTCTCTTTAAAAAGCTCTTAAGAGAGCTATAAAGAGCTCCGTCGAGAAAAATAGCGCAATTGATTGTACAACATGCAACCAAAGGCCTTCTTAACACGTAGAGTTTTTTTAAAGTTTACATATTTAAAGGTTACTATATTACTTTTTAATACTCACCAACCGCTGGTGCAAGAAAAACCATTCTCCAGAACAATTTAGCTACAGTTTTCTTTCGAAGTTTAGGATATGAATTCGGCATTTTTAGGATCACCGTCTCGTGAAACAATGATGAAGGTATTGGTCTGTGTCCAGTGACGTTGGGCAGACGTTAGACACAGAGATACGTTAGATCTTGAGCGAACAAGGAAGAAAGCAGAGACCAAACTAGGCGTGAGTTTCTAAACACGTTATTCCTTGGGTTTGTTGGCACTAAATTGACCAGCTGGGTCCTTATTTTCTTTATAAATTCAGACAATATTAATACCAAGACATGACTAGAATTATATCTCGTATACGAAAGTGTCACGGAAACCACTGAGAAGTGGCAGGTGGCAACTGCTATTGTCTTAATTTGAAATAGCGGATGACAAGACAAAGAGTCGCAGCACTGTTTTTTTCCCGGTATTTTTTAAAACTGTAATTCACCCATAGGTTGGGCACACACTGACGTATTTGTATTATTGACATCGCAACTGAGAGACGTGTAATGAATGATCATTAAAACAAAACAAAGAGTGTTCAACTCATTAGCTGTCTTCATTGGAAACTGGGCCGAATTTCCTAGTTTGCATGACGAACTGAAACGGGGTTGAGAAAGTTTTATCTGTTTAAAGAGGAAATTTTCAACTTAATGATTCATTATGTCTACCATGGGAAATTTTCGTGTTAAGTCTTCATCTAATTACAATATTTTCCTTTTTTTGGCATCCCTAAATGAAAGACGAAAAAGCTGAAACAAATACACCTTTAAGAATTATACCTTCTCTGCTATCTAAGTGGCGTTTTACGAATATAGACTTTCCCGAGAGACTAAAACTTAGCTAAGCTGACAGCGGATAGCAATTGAAGGATGTAAAACAAGGATTTTAAACATTACTCTATTGGTATCAAAGGGAAATATAACATCTCATTTTAATGCCGGCAAAACGAGAATTATTAGGTCAAGGAGACAGAGGAAAACCAGAAAACGTCTGCGAGGCCTTCAATCATAAACCTACTAATGGAAAATTCTCGCATATTTTAGCATTGCAATAAGGCGTCTTGGCCTCGTGTTCCCAAAGAAAACTTCATAATCTTGACGTGCGGCGCTTATCAACTTTACATAAAATAATGGTTAAATAAGTCCTTCTGTGCAAAAAATTTGAAATACTACCCACTTCAATCATACGAAGAAGTGTTTCTGTCATCCTTGCGTGTAATTATTAAAGCAGATGTCTCCAAACCATGATTACGGCGCATATTCATCCATTACATGCACTACTATTTTCATTGTCATTTTAATTAAAAAAAAAAGATATATATATATATATATTTTGTTGTTGTTGTTTCGTTTCGTTTCGTTTCATTTTTTTTGTCTTTTCATTTGCTATAGACGTAAGTCGAGAAGTATTGGCCACAAACTCTCATACTGAGGTGCTTTTGGTATCAATGAACAGACGTCAAAACAACGGACATGCCGACCAATACCTTTATTTATATCATTGGCTCAGACTACTTAGTGCAACAGATTTTGAAGAAATACTTGCGTGATCAGTGCTGAGTTAACACTTCATGAATCAAGTTATAAAGAAGAGGAAGTCCACTGACCTAAACGTTGGACAAATTCCGGGCTCGGAAGTGCATTTTTTTTTCTGTGTTCCCTTGCCAGATTTATATGGGTCTGCATGAAATATGTTCATATGAGTTATTGACCGAGCGTAATGTCAGGATGGCTGGATACTGGCCGGGTTCTATTTTTGCATTTAAAAACGCAGAAAAAGAACGAGGCTAATATTCAGCCACCTCGACCGAATAGGCTTGGTCAAGAGAGTTTACAATCTCTTGACTTGGTCAATAAAGGACTTACGATATTGAAAAAATATTTTGCTTTAATAAAAATCAAGAACGAATTGTTTATTTTGAGAGCCGAGAAAGAAAGCCACCGTGTGTGCGACACGATAAACCCAAGAGGGTCGTCTGATTTTTTCTTTGTTTTGACTGCTTCTGCCGCTTCTTGCGACTTCGTTGCTAACACTGTCCAATAGTTACAAACTTTGTAAGTCCGCTTCACGAATTTTTTTTCTTGCGCGGGACATAATTGTCCAAATCGCGTTCTCTTGGGGAGAAAAGTATATTGTTCATATTCATATACTCATGAAGATATTCCAGGGTTTGAAAGTAATCGCTTTCTAAAGTGTTGTCACGAGGTCCGAATTGGGAAACAAATGTGAATGAGAACAAAGTCTATTCGGCCAAAGAAAGAAAAAAATGTATATCTGAGCCTGCCAATTGTGCGACCTACAACTCAGTGGACTCCCTCGTCGAGGTCTGTAATTTGGTTTACGACTTGTTAATTCCATTACTGAGTAGACAATAATAACGTTATCATAGTTTTCAAAATCTATTGTACTGAAGAGTCTGAGCCAGTGATACATGGAGATGTATTGGTCAGCGTTCTCATTGGTTTGCCAGCTGTCATTTGATGCCAATTGTTCATAAGTGTAATGGTTTGCAGCCAATATTTATCGACTTCAGTCTAGAAAATAAAGAAAAAGGCTGGTTAATATCAGCGAGTCTGCAATGTGACATGAATATTGGTGGATGTGGATGTTCGCTATAACAACAAATGTTAAATGATTGCATTGGAGGCTTATTACATTGAGGACCAACTGTTATAATATTTAGGACTTTATTACATTTAGGAAAGTTATTACATTTAGGCCTTCAATTAAGGCACTAGACGGGAGTATCGAAACGTTGGGTCTATGAATTGCAACTTCTTCGGTTACATTCATGAAATCTGTAAACCAGAGCAGCATCAAACCATGTCTGATTGTCCACCTGGTTGCCATGTGAACTTTAATATATTTTATGAGAATGATATCATGAAACGTAAAGAGGGTTGATTCCTTATTTGTTGACAATAAAAGGCTTACATGGAGATTATTTGAGATTTCTTTCTGTTATTCCGCGAAAAGATTCGATCGAGACATTGTCAACCATGCTCCTCATCAAAATGTTATTAATTGTGTACTTTTAAATGAGGAAATGAATAAAGTCTTTTTTTTTCGACCCATGACAAATCGGAAAAGCTTTTTGAATGGATTAGGTTCTATTGTCAAAAATTCATAGTCTGACGCTCAAATCTCAAGCTATAGTGAGTGTTTTGGGAGAAACAGGCTTATCAGAATGGTCACTCCTAGAGTTCACGGGGAGATATTTCTCAAACAACACTCCCTGGAGAAAAATTCTGAAACAATTACGCAAGTAAAAACGACTGCCGAAAGAAAAAACTATGAATAGTTTTTTTGGTTTGTTTGTTGTTGTGTTTTGTTTTGTTTTTTTCAATTCTGGCCTCTACTGAGAGTAACGATATTTTGATTACCATTGATCTGCATAATATTTTCTCCTTTTGGTAAGATGTAGACCTTCTTAACACAAATGTATCCAGTGCTCATTTCTTCGACAAGGAGGAGACTTGAGGAGAATTGAGATGTTCTTTTATTAATCTTCGGATCGATAGAAAGCTATATGAGCATTATGAGGGTTATTTGTGCTTGTTCTAATTTTTTTTTTTTTTAACGAACTTAATTTAGGATATGCATAGTTCTAAGCTAAGAAGCAACAATTCGATGACGACTCAGATCTCAAAGATTTCAGTGCCACTTTCATGGTTATTGCGAGGCTGGACATTCATTTTCCTTGGCAATATCACCATGGAGGTTTCATGTACTTGAGAAGCTCGCTTTATGCTTGTTACTTCAACTGCAGTTGGGGTGACACGAATGATCCTTCTCTTGAAGCGAGATCTAATCTGTATGAATAAGTTGATATCAAAACGATCTTAAGAATTGTACAACAAAACGTGCTTCGAATAAATACAACCATCGAACTGATTGAATTTCTTATTTCAAAGTGGAAGCTTTCGGGTTAAAAATCTGAGCAAAGTTCTAAATTACAAAGAAACTTCTTAATAAAATTTAATAGCATACCTCTGAGTTTCTCACGCAGTGAAGGAGAAATATCAAGAAGCCCTGTTAAATCAAAATGCAGGAAATCACGTTAACGCCTTTAGTAGATTCAAAGCGCTTTCATCCAAGCCCTCCAACCTCAACCCTTTTAAGATTAAATTTTGCTGGGTAGCAAAAATGTCGAAACCTTTACTGCTATTAAGCATGAGTTCTCTACTTTGTCTCTGTGTTACACTAAGTTCACCACCTGGTAAATTTGTAAGGAAGGGGTAGTACAACTTCATGCCTTCACGGGGTACTTTTCACGCGCTTCAGGAATATTGAGAGGAATATAATTAGATCAAGAAAACTTTTATCATATCAGGTATTCGATTGTGAGGCCGTTAGTGTTCTCTTGTCATGTCCTAAATCGACTCTGGAAAACTGAGTTTCACTTTTTCATATAATTGTAAAGAGGGTCGTTTTTTAAAAGACAAATCTTAGAATCATGATCTGTTTTTCCCTTTTTTTCTTTTTCAATCCTACAATTCCCATGAGTGACCAAGAGAGAAATTCTCCTTAAAATATCAATACAAAATCAAGAAGACAACTGATGAGAACCAAGAAAAGTATCAATTACGGGATTATTAGCTGATCCAATACCAAATTCTCAGAAGTAAAATCAGAAGAATTGTATAGCAGACAGTGAGGAGAATTACTAATAATATCTTGGAAGTTAAAGGGTTAAACACTGTTTTCTAAAGAATGCTGTTACTGTCAAAAGTTCATCAGCCGCGTAACGTGTGTTTTTTCAAGTATGAGTTAATGAAATAATGTGAGAGTTATTTTTGTGTCAGGAGAGACGAGTTCTTAATAGACATGGGTTAGGTGAACCTGTGCCCTGAGATGAGGTGCACTCTGAGCACTGACTTTAATCTTTGTCAAGATGCATACTTGAAACAGAAATATCTCAATCAGAGTTAAATCCACCAACCGCCCTTTTACTTTGGTACCGTATGAGCACGGATTTCGTTCACTAAAAGCTGTATTCAGTTTACCTGAGTGGAGTTGAAAATTGTGAAAATGTATGCAAACGCTTTATGCAGGGGCGACAGAAGACCAAATAGCCACGTGATCCCAAGCAAAGGAATCATCACCACGCATGCCCTGACACCAAGCCTATAAAATCACGAAAAAAGAAAATCAAGAGAATTTGCTTTTACGAGCGAGTCTCTGAAAGAATCAAACATCTTGGGAAATGAAAATTTTCAACCCCCTTCAAATTTTGCATGCGGTTAGGCGCTCAGAGGAGATGCACAAAAATGCTCTCTTTGAAGGTCGCAGCACTCTTGTTGCCATGGCAACAACGACTGCTTGTTCGAGACCTGAAGCCTCATTGTCATACAAAAACATCGCAAAAAGAGTGAAATGATTATTTTTCTATCTCAAACTAAATAAAACATTACAAGTTGGCACTTCTACTATACATAGTAACATTATCGCCAAATTATAAAATATCTGATTTTTGATTGCCCCTATGGAAAGTAGAGGCAGGCCCGCAGAAACATTTTTCCATATTTAAAACTACAATATTATAACCAGCTAGTTGGCTAGTTTCAGTTCCATAATCAGTGTACTTTTAGAGAAATTTACCCACATGTCACTTTCAATAATAGAAGTGCCAACTTGTAATGTTGTACTTAGCTTGAGATAGAGAAATAAACATTTCACTTTTTTTTTTGCGACGTTTTTGTATGAAAATGAGGCCCCAGGCCTCGAACAAGCAGCCGTTGTTACTATGGCAAAAAGAGTGCTGAGACCTTCAAAAAGGGCATTTTTGTGCATCCCCCCTGAGGGCCTAACTGCCTGTAAAATTTGAAGAAGGGTTGAAAGTTTTCTTACAGACTTATTCTTACCATTGTTGTGAGTTGGCATTATCCGTATAAGACAACAAAGTATGAGGCTAATGGCTTATATAAATCTACCACTGGCGCCGCTGAAATACTTACCTTATTTGTTCTCTGTTTTTGTCTTTTGCATGCTGCATGATCATCATCTCCTTGATAACTCGCACCAGTATCAATGTGTTTAACTGAAAAAAAGTGATTACACCATGCATAACTATTCAAAGGAAAACAGGAGTTCGCACTTGAGCTAAGTGGTCCTAGCGGTCTTAGTGGATGGTGGTCAAAAGTTTCCCCCAAACCTTTCCCTCTCCCCACCATTCCGCAAGACATTTCTCAGGTTTCTTTCACCATTCGTCAGAAAACATTTATACAGCTGGGAGGAGAGGGCGAAAAGCATTGTGAACGCAAAATGTTTTGCCCAACAACACAACACAACAACCTGGTAGAGACGCGAATCAGGATATTCAACCTAAAAATCTTGCACGGTAACCGCTGACGGCATCTCCCAACATAAGGGTCACCTCAAGAAAAATTATATATACTTCATGTTTCGTTGAAAACTATTGAACAGAGTCAAAGAGGTTTAAAAAGGCGGCGAGAAAAATGCTCACAAAACAATGATAACTGAAGGCAAAGTGTGAAGGATAAAAAGGAAAAACTTTAAGAATTCAACATACCAACTCAATCAGCACAACGAATACAACAAATATCCAGATCATGCCGTTAGTGGATGACATCCAGCAGCTGAATAAAAATTAATTACGCGAAACTTTGATAAAGGATCAATTAATTTTTTTTTGCGCATGCATGTACGCAGGACCCTCCAGGCTGGGTTTGATAACAACTAAAAACAACAAATAAATAACAAAACAACAACAACATTTATTTCTTACAATTTCTCACTGACATAGCTTTTAATCCCTGACCCGGTTCCTGCTGCAATGCTCAGCGATGTGGAAACCACGAGAGCGGGTAGACCTGTGGATTCGAGATACGAAGTGATAACAGAGTCAAATGATGATAGTGATGTCTAGCTGATGGCAATGTTCATCTTTTACTTTTCAAAAGATCATTAAAGAGAGAATGGGTTTTTTATTTCATAGTTACCCCATGAAAATCCATGAGAAACCTTCATCTTGTCGCTGATATTGTAAACTTTTACAACAAACAGGTAGAGGAAAGTGAAATGTGATCATCGCAGTAAATTTTCCAATTTAAGCAATTGGAAAGAAGAAGCCTGAAAAAAATCAGGACTTCAACGGGATTCGAACCCGTGACCTCCGCGATACCGGTGCGATGCTCTACCAACTGAGCTATGAAGCCACACATTGGGAGCGAGGTCAATTTATTGACTACATATCTTCCCGTGCAGTGAAATGATGTGAAGTTTATATGAAATAATTCATATTTGTACTGCGGTTTTAGATGAAAGTGAAATGTGATCATCGCAGTAAATTTTCCAATTTAAGCAATTGGAAAGAAGAAGCCTGAAAAAAATCAGGACTTCAACGGGATTCGAACCCGTGACCTCCGCGATACCGGTGCGATGCTCTACCAACTGAGCTATGAAGCCACACATTGGGAGCGAGGTCAATTTATTGACTTCATATCTTCCCGTGCAGTGAAATGATGTGAAGTTTATATGAAATAATTCATATTTGTACTGCGGTTTTAGATGAAAGTGAAATGTGATCATCGCAGTAAATTTTCCAATTTAAGCAATTGGAAAGAAGAAGCCTGAAAAAAATCAGGACTTCAACGGGATTCGAACCCGTGACCTCCGCGATACCGGTGCGATGCTCTACCAACTGAGCTATGAAGCCACACATTGGGAGCGAGGTCAATTTATTGACTTCATATCTTCCCGTGCAGTGAAATGATGTGAAGTTTATATGAAATAATTCATATTTGTACTGCGGTTTTAGATGAAAGTGAAATGTGATCATCGCAGTAAATTTTCCAATTTAAGCAATTGGAAAGAAGAAGCCTGAAGCCTTTTTTTTTTTTTTTTTTTTTTTTTTCAGGCTTCTTCTTTCCAATTGCTTAAATTGGAAAATTTACTGCGATGATCACATTTCACTTTCATCTAAAACCGCAGTACAAATATGAATTATTTCATATAAACTTCACATCATTTCATTGCACGGGAAGATATGAAGTCAATAAATTGACCTCGCTCCCAATGTGTGGCTTCATAGCTCAGTTGGTAGAGCATCGCACCGGTATCGCGGAGGTCACGGGTTCGAATCCCGTTGAAGTCCTGATTTTTTTCAGGCTTCTTCTTTCTAATTGCTTAAATTGGAAAATTTACTGCGATGATCACATTTCACTTTCATCTAAAACCGCAGTACAAATATGAATTATTTCATATAAACTTCACAAAACAGGTAGAGATAAACTGCCCCTATCAACATCCAGCAGAAAGCGGCCATTAGGAAATATTGCACAAAAGCTGCTACTGTAACACAGGCAGACTGCACAGGAATTAAAAAGTTGAGTTAAGAGTTGATTGAAAGTCGTAAAGATTTACTGAAAGAGATTCCTCTCTTCTCGTTTGATATAACATCTCACCTTGTTCTCAACAGCACCACTTCAGGTTAGGAAGATCATTTGACCTGCTCCAAGTGAAGCGACTAGACTCACTCGAATCTGAGATAAGGATCATTTTCTTTTTATCTTTTTCTTCAAAAAAAAGAAAACGCAACCACAAAAGTCACAAAAACATACACGCAAAAAGAAGAGAAAAAAAACCAAATCAGTAGTATATGCAACGACAAGCAACAACAACAACAAAACAAAAACAAACAAAAAAAATATAAAAAAAAATATAGCAAGACCAAAATGGAACAGAGGGATGCATAAGGGAAGGTTAAATTGAAAAATTTTATCTAAATTTTCCAGAAATACTAGCCCTGTTCAAACTCTATTTCATAGTTACGAATACAGATGCAGCTCTTCTTGATTAATTGTAACTTACCGCAAGGTTTCTAAATCTTAACGTAACATCCTTTCTGAAAGTGTTGTTCCTCGGCCATATCGTTGCAGACAAGATATTACTATTTAATACCCAATAGATAAACAAACAAAGCAATAGTTAAAAAAAACAGCAACAACAACAGAAAAAAAGAAAAACAATCAAAAGACAAAAAGATAAATTAATAAAAAGGTAGAAAAACAAAATGAAGACAAAAGAAACAGAAACAAACGAGAAATTCAAATTGAAGTCCAGAAAAATTCTCTTATGCCGTATGTAGGTTATCAGCATACCAAAAGAGATTTATTTGAGATGAAAGATATTATATGCAATACTTTAGCAAACCTGATTTTATCGACACGAACAGAGTCGGTCTGGCCTGTTAGGAATACTTCATGGAGATCTTTGTAAATGACACAAAGTACAACTGATCCTAAGATGTAATAATGGAAACAATTGTAAAACTACGATAATATTGAGAAAAAAGGACAATAATATATGGTTTGATGCTACTCTGGTTTACAGATTTAATGAATGTAACCGAAGACTACTTTATGGCAGATAGGGTGGTGAGAATCGAAAGCGAGGTATTTGTCAGTCAGTGTGGGTAGGTTTACGGTAGACATTTGTCTCTAAAGTACCCTGAATCCCTCCGGACACATTTAAAAAACAAGAGAGGGCAAATGTCTATCCTTTTCACGCTCAAGGGTGAATTGGATGGATAGATGATAGTAGATGCCCTTGTACGCAAATTGCGGGGTTTTGAGGCAAAAAGACAGCAGATGATGACAGCAGATGATGACAGCAGATCTACAGGCAAAGAAGTTATTTGTCCTATGGAAGCATGTTCTTTGAGTCTCTCCTCCGCAACCTTAACGGCAAGATCAACTGCGATTTTAGTGAAGAGAGAGACAACGTCGAAAGATACTAATTCTTCACAAGCGTTAAGAGTATTATCTCTTATGAAATCCGCAAATTCGCAGACATTTTTGACAGTGTGATCAGTATTCCCAACAACAGGCAACAAAATTCTCGCAAGATAACCAGAAATTGCATAAGTCGAAAAACTAACAAAAGAGACAATGGGTCTCAAAGGAATTCCCGGTTTATGAATTTTAAGTAAGCCATAAAAACGTGGACATAAGCCTTCGTTGCCGTATAACATTTTTTACGTACAGTCACTAATCTTACAAGCTTTTTTTTTTCTTTTTTTCTCACTACCTTATTTGCCATAAAAATTCTGTAGCCAAAACTTTGCTCAGGAGGGCTGGCTGTCTACCATCGTCACTCGACGATGGAGAGGAAATATGTTTTTAATGTCCTAAAGGCAAATGGCTATCCAAAAACCTTTCTCCGTAACTTCAATAAACCATTTACAACTAGTAGCACTCCTGATGAAAGGGAACCAGCGACTGGTTTTGCTGTTATCCCTTACATTCAGGTGTTACGGAATCCATCGAGAGAATTTTTAACAACCACAGCGTTGAAGTTGCTCAAAAACCTGTTCAGACGAACCGACGCCATTTATTCTATTCCTTGCAATGACTGTGATAACAAATACATCGGACAGACCAAACGTCAGTTTGGTACACGTTTGAAAGAGCGTCAAAAAGTGATTTTCTTTTACAAAAAAGAACAGTAAGCTTTATCGGAGCACACAGGCCTTTGTTTGGAAACTTTGCATATTAACTCCGCTCACACTCCTTAAATCGTGATGATGGCGGCTTACTTCCTAACGCCTATTTACACCTCTTCGGAGAAAAAGCAGCTAATTAGTGATCATATAAAAGGACCTCTTGTCGCAGCGCTTAGATCACCCCTGATGAAGGCTTTGGACAGGAGTGTTGAAATGTTGGGTCTATGAATTGTAACTTCTTCGGTTACATCCATTGAATTTGTAAACCAGAGTAGCATCAAACCATGTCTGATTGTCCACCTAGTAGTTGCCGTGTGAACTTTGATACAAAAAAAGAACAAGTTGTCACGGTTTAAAGACCCTGTGCGTTTATTGGTATGTTTCATTGGTATGCTCAATTTTGTAACAAGAATAAAAAACCTCGACCAAAGGAGACATAAGCTAATAAAAGAAAATCGATACAACTGGATTAAGATATCAGCCATTCAGCTAGAATTTTCTTTAGTACTTGAAACCCAGCCCCCCTATGACCAAGAACACTTACAATCGCTAAAATAATTTGAATAATACGACGAAAAGATATATCATTATCTAAAAAAGTGAAAAATACAGCTCTCCAACCTTTATCGAAGCCTGTAACAGGAAGGCTGACGTAGTTTTCTCCTTTATCATCCTCAAATTGAACTCCAGTCTCATTTTCGTGGAAAATCTTCCTGACCAATATATCTAACAGCAAAACAGCGACTTATTTTAAGTGAGGGCCAAAATAAATTCAGATGCTTTCGTAACAGTCACAAATTGTCGGCCTCAAAAGTTTTGGGACAAAAAGGCTGAGGAACCATCACTTATAGGTAGTAAATGCAAGTAGTTTGCAAGGATCATCATTCAAAGGAGCGTTCTCGATTCAAATGTCACATAAAGTGCTAGTGATCATTGTTACTAACATATATTCGAAGGGTTTTTCATTTTCTTAATTTATTTATTCGTCCTATTCATTTTTTTTTCACTCCCTCATAGCTTATTCTTGACCATGACGATATTGAAGAACACATGGAAAATAGAAAGAATTCTTGGGAAGTGGAGATAACTGATGAGCGATAGGAATCTGCTGATATAAACTGCCATAAAAGAGGTCCAAGGCGTTTCATACCTCACAAAACGTTTAAAAAGTTGTAGCGTTAGCAGATGTTTCTAAAATACGCCACGAATGATGCATGTATTCATCCTGAACTCCGAATTAGAAATCAAGAAAACTTCCAAATCAGCTTTTAGGATCTACTCACCTGCATGTTCACCACGGATGTCAATCTCAGGTACGGTTTGATTAAGGCGATTTTTAGCATAATTTCCGATGACTTTCTCCAAATCAGTAACAGTGAGGAAAGTGCGTTCCATATTTTTTTTAGTTACTTTATTTCCAGGAGAGTTTGTCACTTCTTTTAGGATGGTGTCGACAAGTTTCTTGCCTGGGGACTGAGTTAGTAGTTGGATTAGACAAAACCTTCAGTAGCCTAGCTCTTAAAGGAATTAATAAATTCATGGGTTACACAATCTGGAAAATTGAGCTTTCTTTAACCAATAAACTTAAGAGGAGTTTAATTTCCTGACGATTCGATCGAGCTCTTCTATTTACACGTCATCGCCGGTGGTTTCTAGGTAAAGTGTTACGAACATACTGTCATACATTAAAAATAAAACGACTGATTACAAGATTATAAATAACATAGGAAATACTGATAACATAAGAAAGAACGTACTCGCAATTACATTTCTAGCTTTGCATTATCCGCGTGAAAGTCGAACTTATATCGATAGCTACGCGGACTGTGGTTATGAGGGGAATTGGTTTCTACAGTGTCTAAAGGGGGAGAATTAAAGGACCAATAACAATAGGCACTACAAATGTTACAAAAAAATAAAATACACCTACCTCGCTCAATGGTGTCAGCCTAATGGCAGGAAAATTCAGTTTCCAGCATTGTTTCACTTGGATTCTGCCCAAATACGACGAGTCTGTTGTATTTGTCAATATAATAGAAAACTGCATGCGAGTTTTTTCATTTTTTCTGCACCCCCACATTTTAAAACAGTGATCTCTCCAGGAAGACGTCTGACTGAACAAAGAGGCCAACTGCCTACACCAAGAGCTGCAGCAGGTTTTGTCAATAGACTTAGGTGTCTTATTGTCGCATTCCATCCTATGCCAGTACTGACGCATTTTATCACGATGTTGCTGACAGTCCGAGCAGTTCAGCTCTGAGGGCGCGAGTGTATCATTAGGGTGTGAGCAATGCCCATCTGCGTTAGATTCGTAAACATTAGTAAGAGACATTTTGCATTGTAAATACTGTTCTTCGTTCACACACATACTGTTTATATTTTTTATCGATTTATTTATTTTTATAAGCATATTACTTGCTTGTCTTTTTTTTTTCCACTTGATTCTTTATCCTTTTACCGCTCGAATTCAACCCCAGCTGCTTTTCCCACCCGGTAAATAACGCATTGCAGTTTCGGTTTGTGTTTGTTTGGGTAAAGGTCTGTTTTCCTTGTTTTTGTTTTTCGTTTTTTTGTTTTCCTTAGTATCAGTTTCTCGCTTCTCACTTTCCATTCGTTGAACAAAGTGGTGAGTGGTTGGTATCGAGAGTTTGTATAAAATAATAATAATAATAAAAATAAAAAAAAAAGATTATTAGGATGTTCAGAACCCTCAGTTTTTTTTTCTTAACTTTTTCCTAATTGTTTAGGATGGGTCCCGCTTTGAGTAACATGGTACTTTCTAACGTTTCTAGGCCACAACTCCCTTTTTTTTGCTTTTCCTCCTCTTTTGGACAACTACAAGCAATGACATATTAGTGATCTTTTGGAATAGGTCGCTATTTTAGATTTATTTAACAACAGATAATTTATTGTTTAACCTCTGACGACAGGGGTTAATTAGTCGAACAATTTTTAACCTTTATAATTTCTATTTCCTGTTTTTTGTTTGTTTGTTTGTTTGTTTTTTTTTTCGCCAAGACAAAACATACCTAGTACTGAAGTCGGAATGGTCATACCAGCTGTAAAAGAGACAAAATAAAAATATATCATTCCCCAGTTCACAGCCATACCAAAACAAGGGGTGAGGGCTGGGGAAGGGGGGGGGGGGACGGGAATCAATAGCAAGATAGTTGCATAGATAATAAGGCATCTAATGGAGAAGTGGGACTTCTTAGTCAACCATATGAGGGCAACTGGGTAAAATCGTTTGTATTACTCTTGTCGTCTTACAAGGGTCGTGCTTTACCAGTCGTATAGGAAGGATTCATAGAAGGAGAAGCGTCACGTATCCTAAGAACAAATCCGACACCCTCCACGTGTCAAAATATGCTTTAAAATGGGGAACGGAGGAAACTTGACGAAGATGTGGAGAGATTTATGTCAGGCTTGCTAGAGAAGGGCCATCGAAAAACAAAGGCAATAGGACACAGAAAAAAGTATTGCTATTTATGACGCAATATCCTCCGGCAAGAACTGGATGGGAAAATGACATCTCATTCAAAAACAACGCACTGAATTACATCGCAAAGAAAAGTCGTTAAAACATATCCTGGTCAGAACTACTCCAAAAAATTTAAAATCGCTTCTGGATGGCAGGAGTCCTGGAAGCCCGTCTATACTTTTTAACTCGTCATTTACTTCTCGTGACCTGCACCTCGCGCGAAGTTCGTCGACGCTCTGATGCAACAAAATCTTTGCAAATTGGCTTTTAGTTGGACCTTTTTGCTGAGACTTCCTGTCATCCCACAGGTTGAAGGTGGCTTTTGAAGCAAAATCCCTTTCGTTCGCTCAGTGGCTTTTAGCCTTTTATATGAAGGAACGCGGGATGCCATCGACAATTCCAGATACAAAAAAATTCCTCAAGGAAGTTGCGAGAAACCACTAAAATAACTGCATACAATGAAAAACTCATTATTTCAGAAGACATGAGGCACATGAAGCCATAGTCCATGTCTATACGTATTTTGTCAATGCATAGAACAGAGATTCGGTGATTGACAGAAATGCTTTGATAAAATAGGTTCTTTTTTATATCATAATTAAAACAGTAAAGGTGATATGAATTGGTAAATTACTTTTAAAAAAATAGGCAAATGAAAGAGAAAAGAAAAATTGAACCACCTGACATCCCTTCCCCAAAAAGGAGAAAGAAAACCATGAATTTATACTTAAAGGACGAATGAACGGACGGATGAATAGATATCATTTGTTTCCAACAAACAGACAGAATGTTTGATAAACTGCTCAGTTCTGTTTTAGAAAAATAGCTGTTATCTTTTTTTATTATTATTATTATTATTTCATTGATATTTTAAAAGGAAAGTGCTATACAAACTAAAAGAAGTTTGCCTAAATCAAAAGTTCCTGACTTGCTTTGTGGCTTTGTTGCCTGAAATCAAGTTAAAAAAATAAATTAAAAAAAAAAAAAAAGAATTCAGATTTTAAAATGTAAATCCACCATCTTTGTTATGAAGTAGTTATGACGTAGCAATGGCCAAGCTGGTAATCTCGACTAAGGAGGATAAAAAAAAAAAAAAAAACTAAGAAAACAGCGGTGAGGAGAGCTAAACGACCCAAATCTCGACATGGATCTTAATTCAGACGTTGTAATACGGCCAATCACGTTTTAGCCGTAAAGTGGCTCTTCTTCGGGAGAAAAAGAAATCGCTGTTAACGAAGCACCTCGGGAAAAGATAAAAGGAGAAATATGCAAGCGCTGACGTCTTGTAAACTGCGAGTGGTGCTCTTGCGGCAACTGTTATGAGATGCGAGAGTATATGCTGTCAATAAATGAATTTACATGGAGATCGACTTCATTTGGAATCGAAGATAATTCGTCTCAAGTAGAATCTGTTTTTAAAGTGACCTTTTTTGAGTTTTTACAAAGACACAGCGCAGTGCCGCGACAGATTTATTTCACATTGCTAATTGAGTGATGTAACTTTATCGTCGCAACAGTTAATAGAACCATAAATAAACAAGGTAAGAGTGTTATGTTAGATGTTTTTGCACATTGTAATGACTTATGCCAGTTAACGGTGGCGACAAGTAGGCGCACTATGCATATTTCATAGTCGCTATCAAGTAAATTTTGCCGGACTTTGAGTTCGTCTCACGATAAAACAACACAAATACACAAGGAAATTTTTACAGGAACTTCATAACCATCCTTTTTTTCTTATAAAAGCTTGAAGCTCAGTAGATTGTGTCATATCGGTCATTGTTAAAACTGTTTTTGTTTTGAAAGTAGGAGAGAAAACGAATTTGGGCGACTTGCCGCTGTTTGTTTGATGCATGCTGACATTAACTCTTAAGAGAATTACCACATAACCTACTTTGAGAAAATAAATATAGGAAGTCTGCTATTCCAAGTTTGTTTCATATATAAAAACAAAGCCTCATGTTACGTGAAGAGCGTCAGGACGTCTCCCGTTGTCGAACACTGTTAGCTTGGGATATCGATCTTATTACTTATTCTTATCTTATTTCTTTATTCTGATCTTATTTTTAGGATTTTGTTCTTATTTTTATTATGTAAAGCGCTTTTGGACCATTGGGAATTTTATAGAATGACAATGTAGTTTTGTAGGTTTAGGATTTTGTTATCTTTATTATGTAAAGCGCTTTTGGACCATTGGGAATTAGCGCTCCATAAATACTGTATATTATATTATTATTATTATTATTATTATTATTATTATTTTTATTACAAATGACACCTCAGTGCTTAGCGAATTAGAATTTGTTTGTTTTAACTGCATTTGTCTGTCCCGAACTGGACAAAACGACAATTATTTTCGAAGAGCTCCGTCAAAAAGCAAGCGAAATTGAAAGTACAACATACAACCAATAGCCGCGCTACTAAACATATCGAGTTTTTTAAAGTTTACGCATTTAAAGGTTTCTATATTACTTTTTCATACTCACCAACCATTAGTGCAAAAAAAATCATTCTCCAGAACATTTTGGCCAAAGTTTCCTTTCGAACTTTCAGATATGAATTCGGCATTTTTGAGATCACCGTCTCGTGAAACAGCGATGAAGGTATTGGTCTTTGTTCAGTGGCTTTGGGCAGATGTTGGACACAAAGATACGTTAGATCTTGAGCGAACAAGGAAGAAAGCAGAGACCAAACTAGGAGTGAGTTTCTAACACATTATTCCTTGGGTTTGTTGGCACTAAATTGACTAGCTGGGTCCGTATTTGCATTTTAAATTGAGGCAATATAAATACGAAAATACTAATACGAAAGTGTCATGCAAATCACAAGTAGGTAGCAGGTGGCTGTGAATTAAAAATTGCTCAAAGCGAACGTTTTTTTATTGTGTTGGTTAAAGAGGAACCGAAATCTTTTTCACCCTGGGTACTCTTCTCCACATAAACTCCCCTTAATACCGACAAAACAGTTTTCAAACTTGTTATTTTCTTAATATAAAATAGCGGATGACAAGTCAATGAGTCACACAACTGTTTTTTTCCCGGTATCTTTTGCAATTCTAATTCACCCGTAGGTTGGGCACCCACTGACGTATTTGTGTTAATGACATCGCCACTGAGAGACGTGTAATGAATGAGGATTAAAATAAAACAAAGGGTGTCTAACTCAGTTGGTGTCCCTAGTGATAACTGAGCCGAATTTCCTGGTGTGCATGACGAACTGAAATGAGGTTGAGCAAGTTTTACTTGATTAAAGAAGAAATTTTAAAATGAGTATTTTATCATGTCTGCCAGGGGAAATTTTCGGGTTGAGCCTCCATCTAATCACAATATATTTTCATTTATTTGGCACCCCTAAATGAAAGACCGAAAAACAAAAAATGTTTTTACTTCCACGATTTCAAACAGATACACCTTCAAGAATTTTAACTCCTTCAACTATTTAAGTGGCGATTCACGAATATAGACTTTCTTGAGAGACTAAAAATAAGCTAAGCTGATCGCAGATAGCAATTGAAGGTTGTAAAATAGAGATTTTAAACATCACTCTATTGGTATCAAAGGGAATTAAAATATTTCATTTTAATGCCGACAAAACGAGAATTATTAGGTCAAGGAGACAGAAAAACGAGAAAACGAAAAATTAAGACGGACTCTAGGATGTGATAACCATTGCTACTTCTTTTACTAACGTCATGCAACGTCTGCAAGGCCTTCAATAATAAACCTACTGATGGAAAATTCTCGCATATTTTAGCACTGCAATAAGGCGCCTTGGCCTCGTGTATCCAACGAAAACTTCATAATTTTCACTTGACTAGCGGCGCACTTCAAATTTACAGTTTTTCTTGAAATATTGCTTGTTCAGACTGCATCACTTAGGCCCTACATAGCGATGTAAAAGGATTTGATGTCAGTCTCACTTATTGCAGAGTGAGATTATAAACGGTTTGAGTCCAAGTCTTTCCCCCTTATGGCTTAAAAGGAACTTAGCATTTTAGCTTGTAGATTCATTATAACATCTTCAATGTCCAATTGTCATAGTTACACACATAAATAGGAGGACGATGGGTGGATTAACATCGCCCATACACAGGTGGCGAAGGATTATAAAGGATAAGGTTTTTCATATACAGCATTTCGTTTTGTTTCGATGTTATTTTCAGTTTTCTCCTGCAAATCAAACTGAAATCTGTGCTTGTGACTATCGGGTATCCAGCTATTAATCAATCGAAACACGATAAAGACGCGATACAGAAAAAAACCTAATATTCTAAATCTACCACTCTTTGATTTGTTTTCAGTTGAAAACTGTCAGAGTATTTATATCAATGTCCTATGTTGACAATCACTGAGGCAGCATGACTGGTTTTTGCAATTAAGATGCCAAACGTATATCACTCTAACACATGGTGTTTCTTGGTCGATTATTTTAGTTGTGAAAAGATAGAGGGGCCGCAGCCAGGATAAAACATCATATGAAATTTAAAAAACGATCTCTGGCTAAAACTTTTAAAAATACGAGCTTTCGGCTGTTTGCGCTACAGCCTTCAACGGGTAAAATGATAAAAAGGTAAAAAATACTAGGTGTGAAGAACAAAGTAAAAATTAAAAATGCTGATAGCTAAGAATGTTTGTTAAAAAGAATGTTGCATTGTCCGGGCAAAGGACAGGAATTGTTGTCCGCATTGGGAGTTAACTTGGAATGCCACGCTTCTAGTATTTTTCTTGTTCTGAAACCGCCTTTGTCAATAATCGATGCATTATCAAAGTCTATTGCGTGACTATTGGCCCAGACGTGATTGGCAATTCTTGAGCCTTTTGCCGCGGTTTTCACATTTCTGAGGTGTTCTTTCTTTCTTGTGTTGAATGTTTTTTAAAAAATGAATGAATTTAAAAACATCCAGGCCAACAAAACCCGACGCTCAACAGTGTTGTCCCCGGAGGAACTTGTTGGAACATTTTTCAAGATGGTCGAGGGGTCCGAATCACGCAAGTCGTTCGCCTCTCTTCCATACATTCAAGGCGTAACAGAACCTCTGACTCGTGTCCTCAAAAAACACGACATCACAGTGAACAAACCACTCATCACCCTTCAACAACAGTTCCCGGCCCCAAAA
The DNA here is from genome assembly GCF_964200805.1 of Pocillopora damicornis. Classification (NCBI taxonomy): domain Eukaryota; kingdom Metazoa; phylum Cnidaria; class Anthozoa; order Scleractinia; family Pocilloporidae; genus Pocillopora; species Pocillopora damicornis. Next base: position 5,263,471 of record NC_142670.1, read on the forward strand.
TTTCGACCATCGTTGGAATCGCAAACAAATGTTATTTATAAAATTCCTTGTGGTGACTGTTCATGGTGTTATATTGGTGAGACTGGCAGGGCCTTCAATCCTTACGGAGAGCTTTTATTTCAAGTGTTAAATCTTGATCGTTTCCGCCCTATTGAAAGCGGATTCAAATCTCATACATGTTTATTCATCCACTGAATAAACATTCTGAGAAAATGAAATATCGTTTTGTGCGGTCATTAGGAGTTAGCAGAATTTATTCAAAATGCATATGCATATGCATCTACAAATGGCAAATTATAGGTAAAAACTGAAAAGTATAATATTGTCTTGTATAGAAAATGGTGCTCTGATTGCAAATCACAGACAGTGCACTGACAAGCGAACTTAAGGTTGACATTAGCTGACGAAAAACTTTAAATAAATCAGGACTTTCTTCTGTAGAGATAATGACCTATCTTTTTTTCCTTATTTTTTTTTTGTTTACCTTCGCCTTTTTTCGTGGCTTTCCAGTTAATTTTCCATTTTGATATTATATAATATCTGCCGGATTTCTAACTTGCAATATTTTGCTTAGGTATGCCTTACTACGAAATTTCAATTTGCTGTTATGTACCATGTAGCATGTTGCAAACTACATGGAGGTTTAAGTTGTTCAATACTTTTTTAGTTTTTTCGGTGTCACTCAGTGGCTGAACCTTTATTTTTCTCGGCGCAGCAATGGCTGTGGAATCCTCATTTATTTCCGAGGGCATTACAGATGTTTGCTTTGTGCTAGTCCCATCATCCATTCCTGGTAAGATTGCCTGAAACCTTCTCCTCAAACGAGCTCTTATCTATAAATCACAAATTTAATTAGCCACTTTATTACATTCAAAGAATTTGAAAATCGTAGTCTTTTTGTTTTTGACTTTGTATTGTTCTATGGTATGGATGGAAATTCAATAGCGGCCAATTTTCACAAGCCATAACGAAATTTGACGTCATACAGTTATCTCTGTTTAGTGTGCATCAGTAGACTTGACGTAGCACCCTTCTCCTGACCAGCCAATGGAACTGAAGCGTCAGATGGATAATTTATCGATCAAGTGAGACTCTAGTGCACAAGTCATGCGAACGGGGCCCCATATCTAATAATATATATATAAATATATATATAACTTATCAAAGTAATAAAAAAAGGAAAAAAGAAATGAATAGTTACCACTTTTTAAAGCTTGTGGCAAACAATGGAGTAGGAAAAATAATTTCTTTCCTTTTAAAAGAAGCTTACCGATATTGTTATAATTTTCAGTTTACACAACAATCATTCTCACTCTCAATGATTTCTTAGCAATCAGTGTTGAGCCACTTCTAACGGCTATTCAGTTTATCACCAAATAGAGATATCAACCATGAGTTGGAAAGGACTGATAACATATTACTTCGAGTCTTGAATGGTTCACCTAACGAGCATTAGCTGTTCATCTGACGAAGACGTTTTGAGTTATCTCGTCAGACGAGCAGCCACGTGAGTTTACATGTCATTCGTGAACAGTGTGTCCGTTGGGAAATGAAGAGTTATTTGTTTTCGCTTGCTTCTTTACTAACCCTTTGATTTCAGTGTGTTGTTAGGCACTTCTCCCAAAAAGTTGATCTTACTCCCTTTATTCAGTTATGTCAATATAACACTCTTAGACTGAAAATCTTGTCTATTGTCAAAACCTAAAATACATATTGATATGCGGAGCCACTCGTGCTTCGTTGCCCCCGTGTAGTTCTGCTTAAGTTCTTTAGTTATTACTCGTATTCGATAAAATACTTCACCACACCTTAGAGGCCAAAATCACAGACTTTTCCCTCGTTTCCATTTCACTATCCCAAACGACAGAGGATTTTCTCTAGGTAATAAAATAAACCCTATGAACTTTAAAGTCTCCCACAGCCCCACTGTGAAGTCATTCGCCTCAGGCCATTTGTGTTCTGTCCTGACAAGGCCCTCAGAGTTCAGATCACAGTTAACCATATAGACACCAGTGACAAATTATACTTACATGATGTCGGTGTGTCCTGGGTTGAAAATGTCAGCTACGATAGATTCACCGCGTGCGTGATGGCTGCCGGGTAAAACGAAAGACATGCAAATGCTATATGACAGTTGATTGGATGGTTTACCAAGGGGTACTAGTAGGTGGAGTTGCTAATGAAGTGCGGTTATCACCATGGTTGACTGGAACGACCTCGGTTAGTGAAATAAACCGTCTTATAGTAAATGTTTTGAAAACAAAAACGAGTTTCTCTGCAAAACCGGAGACGTGCTCAGCTCGCAGTGACGATCTTGCATAGTTCTTTCTTTAATCATACTAAAGTAATTTCTCCCTCATTACACAACGTGCCATGTATATTGGAAGGCTTTATACGAAGCCAATTTTCATTTTGTGTTTATTTTGCTATCCGAGATTTGAGATTGGATAAAGGAGATGAAGTCGTGTAACTTCAGTGTTTGAGAAATCACAAACATGTGAACACGCAAATGATAATGAGTACAACAGCGTCTGCGGAATCACTAGAAATAAAAAGTACCGCTGCTAACACAAAAAGTTATGGTTTCTGTGCTCGTCCACCGTTCTTCGCTGGGTCTCTGCAAGAAATCTTCCAGCTGAAAATCGGAAAAAAATAAATTTAAAAAAAACAAATAAACAGAACGGCAAACAAACAAAATATGACGGAGGCTGGGGATTTTAATAAAACTAAAACATCATTTGGATTAAATTAATTGTTTGTCTGGGCCTAGTTATTCGAAGACCGATTAGCTAAAACGATGAGCAAATAATTATTCGGTTTTCTTTATCCCTTTGCTCAAAATCTTTTTCTGGATTATTTCCTGTATTCCTTTAAGAGCAGCTTTGAAGAACCCGGCCTTGATCAATTTTTCCAAGGTTTTGTGTTGCGCTTGCTATCTTTGAACGGGATTTTACTAAATTTACGATTGCATTCGATTACTCTTTACAGAGGATGTCTCATTTACTCAGAGGTTCAGCAACATCCCAAACGTGTTTTTCTCTGCAAATCGTTTAACCAGGGGGTGGTATTCTGCAACCGATACATAATGGAATAGCTGCTTGGGTTGAAGTCAGGTCACGTATTTTATCGACTTCTCAGTATCTTCAAGTTTCTATATAACGTTCATCTTTTTTTTCTGTTTTTCACTTTTTTTTTTTGCCTTGGGAAATCTGCTATCTGAGTTTCAAGTTACTGCAGGAGTTAATATTTTATTTTGAGTTTGCTGTATATTGAACTCGTTGGGTTTTGTTTATTTCGCTATCTTTTTTCCATTATTTCTTCATGAAGTTTTACCTAATGATTACTGGGCTTTACATAAGTATTTAATTCTACCATATTTCATTCTTTCCTAGATTTCATTTCATTTAATTATTGTAGTTATTGATATAACTTTTTTTCTTTGGTACGTCAATGAGACAGGATTCAGAGTTTGTCTGAAAGAGTTGTACGAGACAAAATCCGACCCCCTTTCAGTGTCTTTTACTGTTTTGTCAGGTGAGAATATGGCTAGGCTTGTAAGTGCTGAGGGATGTTCAATCGGAACAAGAGATATACAATCTAGCATAAATTAAGTACCTAAGAAAAAAATTTGGGCCCTCAAAGCAAGTGCCAAAACTACCCGTGAAACCCATTGGTTATCCCATGCTTTGCTCCTTTTTACTCTTTTTTTTTTTATTTTTTTTATTTCGTTTTTTTTTTTTTTTTTCTGGTTTGGATTTTGTTCGTTTTTTGTTTAGCGTTATTATTAGACATAAAAAAAATCATAACTAAAAAATAAAAAAAATTAAAAATTAAAAAAACCTACAACCATTTTAGGTGAAAAAACGCAGAACTAAAACCAACTACTCACTAGCAGCTCATATTTTACCACAATAATACCGCTATACGCGTGTTAATTTTGTTCCTTATTTTCTCTTTTCACCCAGATATATGCCAACCAGGGTGGGGTTACTTCGAAGGATACTGCTACTTCACAAGCCTCGCAAGCTTGCCATGGCTTACTGCTGAGTCTAACTGCTCTGCAATGGGATCACAGTTGGTGACTATACACAACCAAGAAGAAAATGTGTACGTTCAGCATCGACATAACGGAGAGAGATCTTTGATTGGACTCAATGATCGGAGTGTGGAAGGATCATTTGTTTGGACCAAAGAAGCTCGCTTAATACTTGTTTCTTCATCTGCAGTTGGGGTGACACGAGTGATCCTTCTTTTGAAGCGAGATCTAATCTGTATGAATAAGTTGATATCAAAACGATCTCAAGAATCGTACAACAAAACGTGCTTCGAAGAACTTGACAACCATCGGATTGAATTAAATTTCCTATTTCAAAGTGGAAGCCTAGCCAGGTAAAAATCTAAGCAAAGGTCCAAGGCTGATGAAGAGGCTCTAAAATAAAATCGAATAGCATACCTCCGAGTTTCTCACGCAGTGAAGGATGAATATTAAGAAGCCCTGTTAAATCACGTTAACGCCTTTTAGTAGTTTCTTTAACCAGGCGTAGTTGAACCTCACGCAAAATAAGTATTCGCAGCGTCAAACAGTTGCAAAACAAAGTCAATTTAGATTCATTAATATAAATGAAATAAGGGATGGGACGAGAAGTTTAAAATACAAAATAATTTGACATGAATTCTATGTTATCTTAACCTGGTGCTAAATCAATACGCACAAATATTTGTTACATAGATCGCTTTGGGGCATTCCTTTTTTCCTGAAAGGTAGCAATAATCCACTAAATTCTGCCGTTTTTTTTTATTTTAACCGAAAAAGTTTATTTGAAAGTATTGATTTGTTTTGTTTTTGTGATTTTGTCCATATTAGTGATGTGCCGCAACTTTGGATAGACAAGCAATCATAGATGTTTTCCATTTAAGGAACATGAAAGAAAATCCTAACTTATACTCCAAAAAACTGCAGGGAATACGTATATTTCTTTAAATGCGATCCATTCATAAATAATGGTTATGATTTTGAAGGGTCTTAATAGTAAGGAGCACATTCTTGTTTATGAGACCTTAGCTTCAAGCTTAGTGGAGATGTCAAATTAAAGGTGATAATATACTCACCTGGATCAACCGTTACAAAATAAACTGAACTGACTGCTAACGTATACCAAAGTGCTTTCATCATTCCAAACTTGAGATACGCCATGAAGACCCAAACGTCAAAGATAGCTTTTCGTTCCTTAATCTATTTTTAATGATGTATGAAGCAGATCCAATTTAGCACCAGATATTTCCAGCTGTGTATTTTATTTTGTAATATTGATCTGATCTTTTAGCGAACAAACAATTGTCCAATGATTTTTTTTAAATATTTTTTTCCGGCTTGAACGGAGTATGGCGGGGTAATTATGTAATGCATTCGAGTGATCCGAAGGAAAAAAAAAAAAACAGGAACAACTAGCTTTTCTGCTGACGTTTTAGGTCTCAGAGTCCCGGATGAGAGTAATTGCCAATTGCCCCTTAATACACCATATGCTAACTAGCATATTGTTGATGGAAACCGAAATATACCAAGAAATTGATTCGGCAGTAAATTCTTTAACTTTATGAACGAAGAAGAGAAAGAAAAAAAATAAAATAAAGATGGAAGGAAGCACAATGTGAGGTTGAAGACCCTGTGAGTACAGGAGAAAGATTTGAGCTTCAGTCCTCAATGGGGGAGAAGCTCAAATGGAGATAACTACACTAAAGAAATTTGTAGCTCATCGGAGGAACATGTTTGCGAGCTTTGCTTCGCTGTTTCGTAGTTTTATGTAGAGTTTTCTGACTTTGGAGATAAATATCCTAAAATTTGTCGAGTTCACGGGGGAGCATTACATACAGTTTTACTGGCGTGGGCTGGGGTATCTCGTGCTTAAGGATCAGTCACCATGTACCGACGAATGGGGGAATGGGGTGGGGGCGTGGATGACAATTTTTGGGGGGGGCAAGAAAACTTGGTTTTCAGTGGTAACAAGAGGGGATTAGGGTTGCCAACAGAGTAAGGCTTTTGAAAATTGACCTTCTGTAAACTCGATGAGGAGGGGAGGAGGGGGAGGGGGGGGTTGATTAAATATTGTAGGCTCAGCCAAATCTTATAGTGGCACAAGAAACCAACATCCTACGCACCCACCCCACCCCCTCCTTTCCCTGACGATAAACGATAATCGGTCCCTAAGTATATGGTTTATGTATATTTGTATTTATGTTCCTTTCATTAGTAAAGTTTTCACAAAATAGTTAATCGTTATTTATTGCCAACTTTATTTGTGTACTTAAAAAATATTATTTGCACCAAAATTGATTTATACGGTACAGGCCTGATTACTGGTTAAATGATCAATCAGTATATCATATACTCGTGTTCTCTGGCAACTTGATTCTAGGAGAAATAGTTTTTCCATAGAATACCAATGATGCCAGGCAAGTCTCGTTAAATATCATTAAACAAGCTAAGTCTGTGGTTTATAAAATTGCTTAACAGCTGGACGAAGAAAAAAGCATAAATACAAATTGAATTAATTTGAATCAGCTACAGCCTAAGCAACATAAGTGAAGCTATTTACTAATTCATATAGTATTTTCCCATTTTATAGGCAAGAGAAAAGTTCAAGGTCCACTGATTACTCTCGATCCTGCGCAGGAATCCCGGTATCATTGTGACTCTGACGGGCTTGAGAGTTTCCTCTATTGTCACCTGGCCTTTGATTAAATGCATCTGGGAGGAGTTTTTCGGACTCTTCTTTTGAAACGCCCCCTTATCTGGATACGAATTAGGTCAAATTAGAGGCACTTATTATTTGTAACCAGTTTTTCTTGATATGAATTACAGAGACTCAAAAATTATATTTACCTCACTATTTCCCAAGGAGTGAAAGAAGAAAATGAACAATCCCTTTAAAGAAATATAGATATGACTTTACTGGTTGATAAATAAATAGATAGGCAAATAGATGCAGAAATAAAAGTAGCTTTACCCCTTTTTTGTTTGTTTTGTTTTGTTTTGTTATTTTTTGTCGTGAATGTAGGGTTGTGTTTTCTAGAACAACTCGGCTGGAGATCTTCTTTCCTTATCATCTACGATCGATCACTTATTTGAGGCTTAATTTTCCGAATACAACTCTATCCATCAGAAGTAATCGATTTATGGTGGCTTAAGCAGACCTAAAGCTTTGGAGATAAAAATGCAATTTCATAAGGGAGGTTTAAATGCTCTTGAGTCGGCTCTTTTTCGGAGGGTCACGGGTCTGGCGTTTAAAAGAAAATCTGAATTATCCTTCGATATGGAGACACTTTTCAGTATTTCTGACACACATCACGCCGTAAGTACGCCCTTATTTCTACCCATGAGCACAAGCTTTACCAAACCTTAAAGGTTGTAGATGACTTTACCTGAGTGGAATTAAGGATTACAAAAATATAGGAGAAGGCGATGTGTAACGGCGCGAGGAAGCCAATCAGCCACGTGACACCCAGCAGTGGAGCTAACACCACGCATGCACGGACACCAAGCCTGGAAGATGAATAGTCGCTCTGAAAACACAAGCTTTTAATCTGAATTCTAGATCTTTTTCCACTCCAGTAGAAGTAAAGAAAGATTGAAAACTCTTGGCTTAGATTGAACGCAATGAATAGCCGATATAAAATGTTAGGAGTAACAAACGAACCAGTTTGAAGGTTCCTCATCGAAAACAAACTATATTTTATGTGCTAGGGCGTCTTTCAAAGCACGTCAATCGGAGACCAGTGTTTCCTAAAGAGATTGAAGTTTAAGCTTTCTACCAAAAACAAACAAACAAAAATATTTACATTATGGACCCCATTTAGGGGAGAAGCAATTCTTATCATCCCACCTGATCTGCTCAGTCTGGCTATCTTTCACCAGTTGGATTGTTGTCACTTCCTTGATAACTCGCACGAGGATGATCAGGTTACTCTTCAGGCATTAAAAAGGAAAACAAAAGAAGAGGGAGAACACGAAAAGAGAAAAATGAAATATCACACAAGCTTCTGTTGTAAGTTTTTCTAGAGGACTTTCAAAGGCTCACCAAGAGAATAGAAATAATTGAAAAACTGTTGTTCTAATCAACGTTGAAGTAAATATGTTTGGATGACTAAACTCCTATCTGTAAAAATTCAATACGTTGCCACTTACAATTGCGATCAATCCAACAAAGGAAACAAATATCAAGATGATATTGTTAGAGGAAGACATCCAGCAGCTTAGAAAAATAAAAGGCATAGGGGAACAAACTTTTAATTTTTCCACTTTAAGAGCAGCATTTAAGGGCGTTTCGAGGCAGAAGGTCAAATCAAAACCCGTGCTTAATGCAGCATGTTGCCTTTATATTACTTTGCAAAATTACGAAAAGAAGTCATCTTGTATAGTAATTTACAAACTCTTCATCTCCTATAATAATACATAGAGAAATCCACAGCCTGAAAGAATGGGGTGCCTTGTGGTTAAGAAGAGGGAGGCGGGAAGGGGAGGGGGAAAGACCAGTTTGGCAGGCTGAAGGTTGAAATTATTAAGCCCTTGCACTCCCTACAATCCTGGTTTAAAAAAATTAGGACGCAGAGACAGGAGAAGGTGACACGAAGGCACCAAAGTCCTTCCCTCGTCCCCCGTTATTTTTTCCTTTTTCTGTACAGGTTCATGCTTTCAGGGTTCCATCATTTTGTATACAGTATATAAAATAAACAAACTTTCAAACTTACCTTTCATCATTAACAAAAGTTTCGATTCCATCATTTCCGGTAGCGATACCCAGACATACAACAACTATGATTGCAGGCAGTCCTGAAGAGGTAATAACGAAAATAGGTAATAAAGTAATAACGATAAAAGTAATAACGAAAATAGGTTATTACGCGATTATATGAACTTTCAATCTGTATTTTTATGTTGTTAGTCATGAAACATGTTGATTGAGAGTATGAAATTACCAATACACCGTGAATTAGAAAAGCTGCGTGATTTCAGCCAACTACATCTGCAAGCATGTCTAGGTCTAATGAGCACCGAAAATATTTTAAGATTGACAAAGGTAAACATCAAGACGATCCAATGGTTTTCAAAAACTGCGCATGTTCATTTAAAGAATTAAAAAATGAAGCTATTTTAAGAAAGTTTATTCGTATCGGTTTTAGCCAATCACAATCAAGATATTTTGTCAAGTACATTCTTTAAGACCTATCCCGTTTTTTAACATATTCCTCACCCCAGCAGAAGCCATGATAGCGATACTTTTTGTCGCTAATGTTGTAAACCTTTACAACAAATAAATAGATATAAATCCCCTCGACAAGCATCCAGCAAAAACTGGCCATCAGGAAATACTGCATAAGAGCTGCCACAGCTACACAGGTAGCCTGCAAGGAAAAGGTTATCCGTAAAAATGTAATAATTCGCCCGTTAAATGGTTTTTTTCAAAATAGTAATCCAAGAAACAAAAAGAAACAAAACCAAACAAAACAGAACGAAAATAGTAAGAAAACAGACAAAAATTGCAACATACGTAGAAAATATGCCAACCAAAAAAAAAAAAAAGCAAAAATATCCAAGGAACAGTCAGTATTAAATCAATAAGAAGCTAGATCTATTAAAAAACAAACAAACAAATAAACTAACAAATCACAAGAACAGCAGCATCAACAAAGCAACACGAAAGTAGGAGTTCAAAGAGTCACCTGGTTTCCCGTGGAGTCAATTCCAGCGTAAAAGATGATATGTCCTGCTCCAATGCAGGAAGTCAGACTAACCCGTATGTGACACAAAGCTGAATTTCTGTCTCTGCAAAGAAGCCAAAAAATAGTAACGAAACGAAATTCATTTAGCAGTAAAAAAAAAAAAGCTAACGCCAATGAATGGCAAAGGAAACCATCTAAAAGATAATTGTAAATCATTCACCAAATGGAGGAATAAATACGCTGACATAATACATGTTACATTAATTGATTAGTGAATAACGAATGGATAAAAGAATAGTGACTTGAAAGTTTCCATTTTATGGTTATGTTCATTTGAAGCAATTTTCACTCCTTGCCGAAATATCATTTTTAAAGAGAGATCATCTCAGAACGTTTGATTTCTTTTCCAGGTATGAGCAGTCCGTCTTGACATCGATGTAGAACTGATCTAATTCCATTCTTCTAAATATAGTTAATCTCCTACAATTCAGTAATATAGCAGTGTTAGTTAAATGTACTTACGTAAGCTGAAGATAGCTGATAACCGTGAGTATAACTCCAGTGAGAGATAAGGCCATCCCTACTCGAGTGAGGAGTGTCAGAATTTTGTCATGCTCATCTGACGAACGAGTTTTATCCTGATTGAAAAACTGTAAACGTCATAATTATTTTATTTTTTATTAAAGGAAATGTACATTTTAATGAACATAAATGAATGCGATACTTTTCATGCCTCTCTGTAACTTTTCAGATCTATATGACATTCTTTTGTAGTAAAAAATAATATCCACCTTCCTGTCATCAGCATCGTCGATGAAATTCATGAGTACAGCGAAGTGAGTGAGATGATTGCAAACGCATTCCGTATGGTGATCGGATATCATCTTTGTTTGACATCCTTTACTTGACCAGCTCCCAAAGCTTTAAAAAAGAATTTGATAAGGAGGAAGGAGTCAAAGCAGCTTATTCGATTGGAACCCCTTCCTCCCTCCACCTGAAAAGACTTCAATTCACTCCACCAAATGCGGAAAAGTATTTCGGATACTTTTACATTCCGCTCAAATAGTTTTAGCCCCAATGAAAAACTGGAAGAATTCACGCCATTGATAAAATTTATGTCACAGTGGTGCTTACTTTTCTTCAGAGAATCTCCAGAATACACATATTCTTTTTTTACGATTCACCTAAAGGAAAAAAAATCGAGGCTCGGTGATGCATTACTAGTAGCTGACTCATAACTATTGAATATTGACGTAACCCTCCAGGTAAAATAGTAATTCTTAACATGAAGGTCCTTGGGACCACCCATTAACGAGATCTAACATCCATTTTAATTTGTGGTGACTTCAAGGTGACGAAATTTGAAAATTGGCGGGAAGCCTAATGGGATGTAATGCTGATTTACTGGGGCTTGGGCAGTCTTCAAATCGTTAGCTAGTCATTAAATCCCAGTTTAAATTAAGGCAAAAGATGACAACATAATCACCTATATGTGGGACACATGAACTGTTGGTGTTTCCCTTTCATGAAACAAACAAGCAAACAAGCAACGCCAATTAAATTAAATAAAAAATAAATAAATAACAGATAACGAAAGAGTAACTGACTCGTAAGGCGTCATAGCTATAGAATATTAACGTAACACTCAAGTAAAATAGTAATTCTTCATATGAAGGTCCCTGGGACCACCCATTAATGAAATCTAACATCCATTTTGTGGTGGCTTCAACGTGACGAAATTTGAAAATTGGTGGGAAGCCTAATGGGGTGCAATGCTGATTTACAAATCAAGCATCGGGAAGTCTTCAAATCGTTAGCCAGATCATTAAATCCCAGTTTGAATTAAGGCAAAAGATGACAACATAATCACCTATATGTGGGATGCATGAACTGTTGGTGTTCCCCTTTCATGAAACAAACAAACAAACAAGCAACGTCAATTAAATTAAGTAAAAAATTAATAAATAAAAAATAACGAAAGAGTAGCGTATACACCTGCGTGTTCTTAAAAACCAATGTGATGTTTTCTGTTAGAACATTAGGCGGAGGGTCTATTACAGCGGACATAACTACACTGTCAAGTATCCTGAAATAAAGCAAATCGAATGATCAAAAAACAGTAAAATAATTTCTATTTGTTCTTCAGTTATCAAATAGATTATACATACTTTGTTTTGTTATCTCCCTCAGTGTCAGCTGAATAGTTTGAAAAAAGCTTAGCAAGATTGCTGTATTCGAGCCCAAGTACTGTGGAGTCTGTTAAAAAGGTAAATGAGAACTGCATTGATTTCGGCTTCCAAAAATGGAATTTTTTTGAAAAATGGCGGTGGCCTTTAAATGCTCCGGGCACAAATGCTATTACAGACTGCTAAATCATGACAAAGCGCAATATTCAATTCTTTTTTAAAGCATAAAGTTTATTCGTAATGACGCCCAAAAAAAAAAAGAAAGAAAGAAAGAGACTCGAGAAATTTAAAAACAGAAATCGATTTGGTCTAAGATGAAGGGGAAAGGGAAAAAGTAAACAAAAGCTCACTGTTGTAAAAGCACACTACGTGTATTGCATATTTGATAATGCACGTCGGAATGAAGCCATTTCCACAGAAGAGTTGGCCAAAAAGTTATGGGCAATCGTCTGGTAAGAAACTGACTCAAAACAAAGAAGGCTTTTTACCTCGATCCAGATTAGCTGACGGAATCTTAATAAAGGTCTCGCGATTACTTCCATTGAACAGAAAGTCATCCCCCCTCTGTAGGACATTGCGTCTAACTCGAAAGTCTATATTGATAAAAAATTTAAAAAAAAAGCAAAATGGTACAGCTTCGACGTTTATTTTATTTTCACTCGTCTACAAAGTACAAATGCATATAGGTGATGAGCATAATTAGGCAATGACCCGCATGACTAGAGAGTATTCAGTTGCATAACTTCCAACTAATGATTTTGCATGCAATTATTTCTCTAAAGAATTGCAAGCCATAGTTAATGCTTCTGATACAGCACGCGGAAAAAAAATTGTGTTTCGATTAGCTAATGTAAACGATAGTGGTATTGGCTCTTAATGTACACGTAATGCTTGCCTGAACTCACACATGAAAAAGCTCTTTTCCAAAAAAATAAAGATGAAAGACTATTTTGCACTTACTCAGATCTTCATCGACATCAATAAGTTCGGGACTTGTAACGCTCAGCCGCTTTCTGGCAAAGCTTAATATAGAGCTTTCAAAACGGAACGAAGCAAAAACAGTATCCTCCACTTTTTTATCCTTTGATGACTTGTCTCTCCGTAGTGAATACTCGGACCATATACTTTTGATTGAAGTTCTAAACTGCTCTTTTGCATTCTTCATGAAAAGAGGTATAGTTAGCAGATTTCAAGAGTTTTAACAAGGCTATTCTTTTGCTAAACGATATTTCTGGTGAACTTGAGTATACATCGTGGCTTATAGCTCTTGTCGCATTTAAGACAAACAAAGTATGAGAGAAACGGCTGGTGAGCAACCATTCAAATCCTCATTCAATCCATGAGGAACAAAACTAAGTAAGTTTGAAACCAGCCAATCAAGCCGCAAAAACAAAAACGCAAAACAAAACAAAAAAACCAAAAAAACCAAAAAAAAAAAAGAATCAACTAATTAACTTATCACTAAGCGATCAATAAAGAGTAAACTAAAATACAAGCTAAAAAAAATAATGTTAGGTGAGATAAACATTGAAACTGCTGCTACACCATCATCTCCTGTACCTCGACTATGTTTTCGGGACCACTGATATCACTGTTAGTGCCTCCATTCTGTAGCAAAACAAAACAAAACAAAACAAAACAACAAAAAAACTAATCAACAAATTAACTTATCACTAAACGCTCAATAAAAAGTAAACTAAATTAAAAGCTAGGTAAACATAACGTAAGGTGAGATGCACATTCTGAACATTGTAAAAATTGTAACAATGAACTTATTAACCCATCACTAACCGATCAATGAAAAGTAAACTAAACTAAAATACAAGCTAACAAACAGAATGTAAGTTGAGATAAACATTGAAACTGCTGCTGCACCATCATCTACCTGTAAGTCTTCGGTGTTTTCGGGACCACTGACGTCACTGTTAGTGCCTCCATTCTGTAGCAAAACAAAACAAAACAACAACAACAGCAACAAAAAAACAATCAATCAATAACTTATCACTAACTGATCAATAAAATTAAACTAAAATACATGCTAGGTAAACGTAACGTAAGGTGAGATACACATTGTGAACATTGTAAAAATTGTGACAATGAACTAATTAACTTATCACTAACCGATCAATGAAAAGTAAACTAAACTAAAATACAAGCTAACAAACATAACGTAAGGTGAGATATACATTGTGAACATTGTAACAATGAACTAATTAATTCATCACTAACCGATCAATGAAAAGTAAACTAAACTAAAACACAAGCTAACAAACAGAATGTAAGGTGAGATAAACATTGAAACTGCTGCTACACCATTATCCACCTGTGAGTCTTAGGTGTTTTCGGGATGAGTGATATCACTGTTATTGTTTCCACCCTTTAGCAAAAAAACCAAAAAAACAGCAACAACAAAAAAAAAAATTAACTAATTAACTTATCACTAACTGATCAGTCAAGAGTACACTAAAATAAAAGGTAAATAAACAGAACATGAGTTGAGATACACATTGTAAACTTTTAAATATTACAGTAATTAATCAATGAACTTATCACTAACCAATCAATCAAAAGTAAACTAAATTAAAATACAAATAGATAAACAGAATGTAAGGTGAGATAAACATTGGAACTGCTGCTACACCATCATCTACCTGTAAGTCCTTTAGCGAAAACATAATGATTTGAACTGTTGCGGTTACGTGTTGTGAAGCCCTTTATTAACTTTCTATGCCCCCACAGCCTTGTAAAACTTAATTTAAACCCAGAATCTTATAGAAAACAATCGATCCAACAGCTTACCGTAGTATTATCGGTTGGATGAGTTGTAAGGAGTGTTGCTCCAGTTGCTTATTAAAAAGTCAAGGGGATAAAAAGCTGCAAATGAAAATTGTATCATACGAAAGGACTAACGGAAGGTGATACTTGTACTTTTATTAGGAATTTTTAATAAGGCTTGACCTCTTCTACTCAATTGCAAATTACATTGTTTTGTTGTAGAATTTTGAGCAGCTTATAGAAACTGGGCGAAAGTAAAACTTAGCGCCTTCCATATGGTAGGTTGCAGGATTTCTGACTTCTTTTGACTGATAAGGTGTTGCAAAAACTAGGCACATACTGGCATCGCTAAACAATTACTCAGCTTAAAATAAAGCAAGTGATTACATTGAGTCACGCTTCTCGATAAATCACGACTTTCTGTTTCCTAAAAATTACTCACTTGAGTTGATCAATCTGATGTGAAACACAAATGTTCTGCAGGATATTACACGAAATGCAATATTACTGGAACATATTGAAACTTTGCCAGACAGAGTCGAAGTGGTGGCTCATTTTCACCAATAAAGGAGTAAAGTTGTTTACACCACTTGGAGCAGGAACCTCGGGAGCACCAAACACAAATGGATTACATTTTATCTCGCGCCATCCGCTCTGAAGAAGATTTCTGCAGCTCGAATTCGAATGTTCACATTCACTTTGCTTCAATAACGTGGCATTTACACAATTATTATCCGCAATAGAATTGAAACAGCGGCAAAATAATTATAAAGTACAACTTGACTCTCAAAGAATTTGTGTGTTGCGGTTAAACTGACGCCGTGCAGTTTAAGCTACGCATGCATCGTTCGATCATGAATTAGAAGAAATCAATGAAGCAGCATTTCCTCTTGAATTGACTGAAAAGGCTGGCCACAATCTCTCTGATGCAGCAACTGAATTCACTTAGCTTATTGATATTCTAACTTTACTTAAGCTAGCGCGCAGTGTCATAAGCACTTACTTTGTTCAGCTATTCCCCAGCAGCCTTGAACAACTTCGGGATAAAAAAAGGAAAAAATGAGATTCACCTCAAAAGAAAAAAATTATAACCAAAATGATACTACTACTACTTCTACTACTACTACTGCTACAGTAACTACTACTACTACTAATAGCTGCGTCTTTTCAAGCTTGTAAAAGATTTGAACTTTTACAAGCTTGACAAGACGCAGCACGACAAACTCCTAAGGGACAGCATCACAACCACCTACAAGAAAGCTAGCACCGACACCGCCAACATCATTGACTCACAAGCAAAATCTATCACCCAAGAGCTCAACATCGACAACCGTACAGAACAAATCGCAATACAACAACCTTTTAGTAACCTAAAAGACCATAAAGACAACTCCGCCAATCACCTCATAAATCCCGCAAAAACTGAACTCGGAAAAGTCAGTAAACAAATTCTCGACAATATCAACTCGAAAGTCAGAGAAATGACAAAGCTCAATCAGTGGAAAAACACATCAGATGTAATTAATTGGTTCACCAACATACCCGACATGAAAAAGCATTCGTTCGCCTCGTTCGACATCGACAGTTTTGACTCATCCATCACAGAGTCTCTTCTATCTAAAGCAATTTCGTTTGCCAAGAATTATACCACAATCAGTGACAAAGACATCGACATAATTATGCACCGCCGGAAATCACTTTTATTTGACAACGAGACCGCCTGGACTGAGAAAAACCACAACAGTATGTTCGACGTAAGCTTATCGGACTTTTCCTCCTTAACAACCTCAGCGAGAAATACGGCAAAAACAACGTAGGACTCTATAGAGACAACGGGCTGGTACTTCTAAGAAATCTAAGCGGACCACAATCAGAACGGACTAGAAGGACATCACACGAGAATTTAAGAAACAAAGTCTGAACATTTCTAGAAGCACAAACCTAAAAATCTGTAACTTCCTCGACGTCACCCTAAACCTCACAGACAGAACCCACTACCCATACAAAAAGCCCAACAACGAAACTCTCTACATCGACACCGATTCCAACCATCCGCCTACAATAATAAAACACTTACCAGCAGCCATCGGCCGACAAATCTCCGACATTTCCTCAAGCAAAGAACTCTTTAACGAAGCCAAACCACACAGAAACAGTAAATATTGTACTAATGCAGCAATGGAATATGTTTTCCATTGCAATTTTTTTAATTTTGATATTTGTTGAAGTGTTGGAACGCTTATGGTTCAGCTTTTGAGCTTTGTAGTGAATGTTAAAAAAACGATCACCTCTTCTTAAGAATTCACTTTTGAGCATACATCATAGAATTACAATTCCTAAATTTCATCTTTTTTTTTTAAACTAAGTTCTTTCAAATAATATATATTTTTTTAATGTGCCAAATAGCTGATGCGCTGATATTATAGTTTCTGCGAATTACTGTTATAAATTTGCATTTGAAATGCTCGCCATATTGGCTCGAATGGAATCATAAATTTCCTAGCCTCGCATATTTAAATCGCAAGTTAAATTACAATTGTAGTTTCTCGCTATTCTAATATCTTTCGCCTGTTCTTTTTTTATTTATTTTATTTTATTTATCTATTTACTTTTTTTACCTCGATTTTCTTACCAGGCGCAAGTCGTACATTTACTCTAAACATCTGGTTGGTGCAGTTCAAGGAGCTGTCTTACATTGTATTAGCATTCTAAAAATAAAGGGAATGAAACTTAGATCGGCTGCCTCTGAAATTTTCATCGAGTAATTTTTTCAATTTTCCTCTAATACATGTAATTCCGTGTTTCAAAGCGATTTCCTGGCCTCAAGAACTTCATTATCAGAAGACAAGAGTATATGCTGTCAAGAAATGAATTTAATTGGTGATCGACTCGATCTGGAATCGAGGATAAAGAATTCTTCTCAAATAAAATCTTTGTTTCTAAAGTAACAATTTTTTAGTTTTTACTAAAAACCCGCGCAGTGCCCGCGACGGATTTATTTCACATTGCTAATTGAGTGATGTAAATTATCATTGAAACTGTAGGGACCAGGCTTCGGTGTATTACTGAGCACAGATCATTTGGACCCGTGTGTTTACCAGCCAATGCTCTCAAAACAGCCCTTGTTGGCATGCACCAAGTGAGAAATGAGAGACTTGAAGATTATCCGTCAAATGAGTGGGCAACGACAGAATAAAAATCAAAACTCAAAGTCAACCAAGGGTCAACTTCACAGTAGTAAATAGACCTGTATAGTTTGTATGCTTTGTTTTTCTAATGGAGGTCACTAGACCAAGGAAATTCTCTCTTTTACTTTTGTAAATTATGAGAAAATATGGAAGTGAACAAGGCAAAATTGAAAGTAAGAGCACTCAAAAGAATTACCACAAATCTACTTTGGGAAAATAAATATAAGAGGTCTACCTTTCCAAGTTTGTTTCATATATATAAACAGAGCCTCATGTTACATGAAGAGCGTTAGGAAGTCTCCCGTTGTCGAACAATGTTAGCTTACGATATCGATCTTCATCTCAGTGCTTGGCGAAGTAGAATTTGTTTGTTTTAACTGCATTTCTCTGGGTTCCGTTCCGAATTGAACAAAACGACAATTATTTTCGAATTCCTGTCGAAAAGTTCTTTCAACAGAAATAAAATTTTCTAGACCATATTTTCCTTTTAAAGAGCTCTTAAGAGAGCGGTATTTTTTTAAATTCTAATTCACCCATACGTTGGGCACACACTGACGTATTTGTGTAAATGACATGGCAACTGCGAGATGTGCAATGAATGATCATTAACACAAAACAAAGAGTGTTCAACTCAATAGGTGTCTTTATTGAAACTGGGCCGAATTTCCTAGTTTGCATGACGAACTAAAACGAGGTTGAGAAAGCTTTATCTGTTTAAAGAGGAAATTTTCAAATGAATAATTAATCATGTCTACCGGGGGAAATTTTCGTGTTAAGCCTCCATCTAATCACAATATTTTCTTTTTTTTGGCAACACTAAATGAAGGATCAAAAAACTGTTTTTACATCGACAATTTGTTGAAACAAATACACCTTTAAGAATTTTAACTGCTCCGCTATTTAAGTAACGTTTTACGAATACAGACTTTCTTGAGAGACTAAAAATTAGCTAGGCTGACAGCGGATAGCAATTGAAGGGTTTTAAACAAGGATTTAAACATTACTCTATTGGTATCAGAGGAAAATGTAACATTTCATTTTAATGCCGACAAAACGAGAATAATTAGTTCAAGGAGAAGAGGAAAACGAGAAAACGAAAAATTAAGACGGACTCAAGGATGGGATAGTCAATGCTACTTCTTTTACTAGCGTCATCAAACGTCTGAAATGCCTTCAATCATAAACCTACTGATGGAAAATTCTGGCATATTTCAGCATTGTAATAAGGCGCCTTGGCCTCATACTTCCAAAGAAAACTTCATAATTTCCACTTGACGTGCGGCGCTTACATAAAATAACGGTTAAATAAGTCATTCTGTACAAAAAAAATTGAAATACTACCTACTTCAATCATACGGAGAAGTGTTTTTGTCATCCTTGCGTGTAATTATTAAAGTAGATGTATCCGAACCATGCTTGCGGCGCATAAATATAGTCTTAAAAAGCCAAATATTCCTCTATTGGATGTATTACTATTATCGTTATCATTTTAATAAAAAAAAAATATATATATATATATATATATACATATATAAATGTGGGGGTAGAGTCTACCTTGGCATAAAGTGCTCAATACTGTGGTAGCAGAGCTAAGTATACATAAGTTAAAGAATTAAGAGGACGCATCGATTCTCTGTGACTCTGAGTTTCGCGCCTAAGCGCTAGTCATACAGGTCTTTCTCGTCATACTTGTTACTCGAACATCCGCGAAGTACAAGCTGGAGGAGGATGCTATCCCAAAAATCCCCGGCTATCACCTGAAAAGCATCGCCGTGAACAAGCGAAAAACGAGGTTATCAGGGGACTCAAATTTGCCAATGAAATATATAAATTCTCCATAAAATTTTACTATGTTGCGGGAATATTTGTATTTTGTGTTTCAAAATGGATCTGCATGTGAATAAATATGGATCTGCAATGCCTTTTTGCCAGTTTTTTTTTCTTTCTGAATGCCCTTGGACAACTTCAAATAATAAGAAGCGAACGAAAATAACTACCAAGACTTTTTCTCATTCCTCAACTCCTTGAAGTAAAGTGACCATTACGCTTCAATTCCTCATTAAGAGTTATGCCCCTACTTATTCAATTTCAGGATCTTCATAAAAAACACACAAGTCCTCTTTGGCTCTTACGAGCTAGTTTTTATCCAAAGCTTGGGGGTAGAGGGCTGGAATTTTTGGTGGTAACATGGTTTTCAGGGAGACCAGTCGTCGTCGCCAACACCAACAGACTACTCCTATTGAGTAAATGGCTTTTGAGCCCTGCGGGACTGTTCCGACATTTCACTCGATAACTTCGCTGTTTACCTCGGGATTTTTTTTCTTTTTGATTCAGTGCATGGAATTCACACTTTTCTGGCAAAAGGTCGACAAGTGCACCATGGTTTAAGGGGTGGAGCACTTGTATTGAAGTTTTTCCAGTTCAGATAAGCCGTTTATGGTTGGTTTCTTGTGATATCTTTGCGCAAAAGTAGGTGGATTAATGAATCGTAATTTGATTATCATAATTGGTGCAAACTTATCTTTCTCTGAGAATTGCTACAAGTTAGCACTGTTGTTGCTTTTGCTGGTATTTTAACGAGTAAAATTAAAACCACGAGAATAACAAACGTAAAGAGGGTTGATTGTTCATTTGTTAACAACAAAAGGCTTAAATTGAGATTATTTGAAATTTCTTTCTGTTATTCCACGAAAAGATTCGCTCGAGGCATTACACGCTCCTCATTAAAATGTTATTAATCATGTATTTTTAAATGAGGAAGTAAATAAGTTTTTTTTTGACATGTGACAAATTGAGAAAGCTTTTTGAATGGATTAATTTGCATTATCAAAATTCAAAGTCCGATGCTCAACTCTCAAGCTATCGTGCGTGTTTCAGGAGGAACGGACTTATCAGAGTGGAGACTCATAGAGTTAATGAAGAGATATTTCTCAACCGCCACTCCCGAGGGAAAAATTCTCAAACAACTACACAGGTAAAAGCGAGACTGCCAAGAGAAAAAACTATTCATAGTTTTTTGTTTGTTTGTTTGTTTGTTTTCTTTTTTTTTTAAACCCTTGCCTATATTGAGAGTAATAATATCTTGATTACCATTGGTATGCATAACGTGTTTTCCTTTTTGTGAGGGCCGTATAATTTGTGGTGGCTTATGATAGTTTCATTACTCTGTAAACTGATGCCTTGGATGTAGACCTTCTAAACACAACTATATCCAATGCTCTTTTTTTCCACAAGGAGGAAACCGTAAATACCGATTGCTTGAGACGTTCTTTTACTACTTTTCGGATCAATACAAAGCTGTCAGAGCCTTCTGAAGCTGGTTATCCTTACCTAAAATTTTCTTAATTTAAGATATACACAGATCTAAGCTAAGGAACAACACTACGATGACGAATCAGATCTCAGAGATTCCAATGCCACTTTCATGGTTATTAGGAGGCTGGACATTCAATTTCCTTGGCAGTATCACGCTGATTGTTTCATTTATTTGCGAAGCTCGTTTAACGCCTGTTACTTCATCTGCAGTTGGGTTGACAGCGTTTATCCTTCTTTTGAAGCGAGATCTAATCTGCATGAATAAGTTGATATCAAAACGATCTCAAGAACTGTACAACTCTATGTGCTTCGCATACATACAACCATCGAATTTAATTTCTTATTTCAAAGTGGAAGCATTGCCAGGTAAAACTCTGAGCAAAAAACTAAAGTTTACAAAGAGACTTAAAACAACATTTGATAACATACCTCTGGATTTCTCACACAGTGAAGGAGGAATATTAAGAGGCCCTGTTAAATCGCAATTTCAGAAATCCCATTACCGCCTTTAGTAGATTCAAAGTGCTTTCATACAAGCCCCCCCCCTCCCCCCCCCCAACCCTAAACCTCTCAGTATTAAACGTTACTGGGCAGCAAAAATGTCCAAACCTTTACTGCTATTAATCACAAGTTCTCTACTTTGTCTTTGTATTACACTAAGTTTACCACCTGGTAAACTCGTAAGGAAGGGGTAGTACAACTTGCTGTAGAATTTGCTTTTACGTTGGTATGGTATGAGCACGGATTTCATCCCTAACAGCTGTATTCATTTTACCTGAGTAGAGTTAAAAATTGTGAAAATGTACACAAACGCTTTATGCAGGGGCGAAAGAAGACCAAATAGCCACGTGATCCCTAGCAAAGGAATCATCACCGCGCATGCCCTGACACCAAGCCTATAAAATCAGGAAAAAAGGAAATCAAGATAATTTGCTTTTACCATTGTTGTGAGTTGACACTAGTCGTATAAGGCAGCAAAGTATGAGGCTAATGACTTATATGAATCTACCACTGGCGCCGGTGAAATACTTACCTTATTTGTTCGCTGACTTTGTCTTTTACATGCTGCATTATCGTCATTTCCTTGATAACTCGCACCAGTATCAATGTGTTTAACTGAAAAAAGTGATAAGAATGAAAAAAAAACAAACAAACAAAATCTAAAAACAATCAAACTTTATAAAGGAAAAAGGAGTTTGCACTTGAGCTAAGTGGTCCTATTTGCCTTAGCGGATGGTCGTCAAAATTTTAACCCTTCCCCTTCCCTAGCATTCCGCAAGACATTTTTGAGGTGTCCTTGACCATTCGTCGGTAAATATTTATACAGCTGGAAGGAGATGGCTAAAATCATTATGAACGCAAAACGTTTCGTCCAACAAAACAACGCAATAACCCAGTAGAGACTCGAACCAGGACTTTCAACCTAAAAACCTTGCACAGTAACCGCTGACGGCATCTCCCAACGATAGGGTTCACCTCAAGCAAAATGTATCCTTCATATATTTCATGTTTTGTTGAAAACTATTGAACAGAGTCAAAGAGGTTAAAAAGAGCGGCGGGGAAAATGCCCACGATGCAAAGAGACCTGAAAGCAAAGCGTGAAAGATAAAAATGAAAAAAAAAATTTAGGAATTTAACTTACCAACTCAATCAGCACAACGAATACAACAAATATCCAGATCATGCCGTTAGAGGATGACATCCAGCAGCTGAATAAAAATTAATTATGCGAAACTTTGATAATTTATCAATTAATTACATTTTTGCCCATACATGTACGCAGTACTTTCCATGTTTGATTACAACTGAAAACAACAAAGAAATAACAAAACAACAAAAACAAGCCAACCTTTAGACAAAAACAAAAATTTAAAACAATGCAAACAAGCAAACAAAAAAACAAAAAAAAGACAAAAAAAGAACAAAAAAACAGGATTCGTGACAGAAATCGCTTGACAAAAAAATCATTTATTTCTTACAACTTCTCACTGACATAGCTTTTAATCCCCGGCCCGGTTCCTTCTGCAATGCCCAGCGATATGGAAACGACGAGAGCGGGTAGACCTGTGGATTCGAAATTCGAAGGGACAACAGAGTCAAATGACGATGATGATGTCTAAGATGCTGATGGCAATCTTCATCTTTTACTTTTCAAAAGATTATCAAAGAGAGAATGGGTTTTTAATTAATAGTTACCCCATGAAAATCCATGTGAAACCTTCATCTTGTCGTTGATGTTGTAAACTTGTACAACAAACAGGTAGAGATAAACTCCCTCGATCAACATCCAGCAGAAAGCGGCCATTAGGAAATATTGAACAAAAGCTGCTACTGTAACACAGGCAGACTGCACAGGAATGAAAAATTTGAGCTAAGAGTCGGTTGAAAGTCATAAAGATTTACCGAAAGAGATTCTTGTCTTCTCGTTTGATATAATATCTCACCTTGTTCTCAACAGCACCACTTCCGGCTAGGAAGAAAAGTTGACCTGCGCCAAGTGAAGCGACTAGACTCACTCGAATCTGAGATAAGGGCCCCCTCATGTCTCTAATCAAAAGCAAATGACTGATTTTATTCTACATCAGTTCTATCATCATTTTATACAAAGCCTGGTTATATTTTTATGATTCGACTCGCCTGCTTAAAGGAATCTTAGCTATGCACAATTAAACTGATATCATTTCTTGTTGAGTCTATATTCTCGGCTTGCTTTGGAATGCTTGCGTGTAACTATGTCATGTACTTACGTAAGAAAAGTATAACTGATGATTGTTAAAGTGATTCCAACCAGAGAAAAAGACAAGCCCACATATGTGAGAATTTCCAGCGCTTTTTCGTCCGTCTTAGAAATGAATACAAAAACAGTGATTCAATACTTGTAACGGAAGAGTGCCACACATCATATACCTGGATTAATGCAAATTTATGAAAAAGTGCCACACCAATGCTATCTAGTCTTAGTGCCTTCTGAAATCAATGCATGAATGCTTAAAAATATTGTTACCTTAGTTAAACCGCAATCGCTAGTTCCCCTGTCAAACTGTATAAGAACGGCAAAGTGAGTCAAATGATTGCAGCTACACTCGGTGTAAGACTCGTTCTTCGATAGCAGGAGACACCCTTGTCCGGACCAGCTAGAATTACACCAGGAAACAGTAAGAAAAACAGTCAAAAACAGTCAGTCAATGAACATAAGAAACAAAACAATAGCCAGTTTTATAGACATTAACACGCGGAAGCCTGAGAAGGAGAAAAAGAATGAGTAAGAGAAAGAAGGAGTAAGAGGTGAACACACAATGTGATGTACCAGTGCATAAAAGCAAAGCCTTAAGCAAATTTATTATTTGAAGTGAACGATGTCATCAATTCATTCAAAGCTGTTTACCTGTTTTCCGAAGTATTCCAAAACACGCAACTTCCATCCGGCGCGTCCTGAAACCGTAAAGTGCTGTTAGTATTACGTAGTGCAGCGACTTGGTGGCTAATGTGGAGATGGGAGTGCTCTCACTGGCTTTTTTTAAAACCCTTTCCCTACCCCCCCAACACTAATAATGATAATAATAGTAACGATAATAATAATAATAATAATAATAATAAAAAGAATAGCGATGATGATGATGATAACATTGATAATAATGATAGTAATAATAAGGAAAAAAGACAAATCTAATCAAATCAAAACAAAACAAAAAGAAAAAAGGAAAAAGAAAACGGAATAACAAAAGTAAAGCAAAACCAAACAAACGAAATCAACAACATATACGATAACAAGCAACAACAACAGCAACAAACAACAGCAACAAAATATGTAGCGAGACAAAAATGGATCAAAGGGATGCAAAAGGAAGTATAAATTTTGGCTTGAATTTTCCAGAAATATCAGCGCTGTGTACATTTCTTTATAGTGTTACGAATGCAGATGGAGCTCTCTCTTGATTAATTGTATCTTACCGCTAGGTTTTTAAATTTCAGTGTAACATTCTTTCTGAAAGTGTTGTTCCTCGGCCATATCGTTGCAGACAAGACATTACTGTTGAATAACCAAAAGACAAATAAACAAGAAAAAAAAATGAAAAAAAAAAAATGAAAAGAAAACCAATCAAACAAACAAACGGACCGACAAAGGACAAAAAGAGAAAATAATAAAAAGATAGCAAAAGAGAATCATAACGAAAGAAACAAAAACAAAGGGGAAATTCAAACTGAGGTCGAAGATGTTTCTCTTTTGTTATTAACATTTCCCTTCGTAGGTTATCAGCAAACCAAAATAGATTAATTTGAAATATAAGATACGAAATGCAATACTAAGTTTTAGCAAACCTGAATCTATTGAGAGGAGTAGAGTCGGTTTGTTTTTTCAGGAATACTTCATGGAGATCTTTGTAAATGACACAAAGTACAACTGATCCTAAGATGAAAATAATAGAAACAATTGTATTACTTCGAGAGTTTTTTAGAAAAAAGTACAAGTTATCACGGTTTAAAACCTTGCGCGTTTATTAGCATGTTTCGTTGGTATGCCCAGCCTTGTTATAAGAGTAAAACAATTCGACCGAAGGAGAAATGAACTGAAAATGAAATAAAAGAAAACCAAAACAACCAGCTTAAGATATCAGCCATTCACCTTCAATGTCTTAAGTATTTTAAACCCAGTCCCCCTTTTAACCAAGAACACAGATAATCGCTAAAATAATTTGAATAATACGAGAAAAATATATAATTTTCTATGCTAAAAAAAAGTGAAAAAGATAGTTGTCAAACCGTTATCGAAGCCTGTAACAGGAAGGCTGACGTAGTTTTCACCTTTATCATCCTCAAGTTGTACTCCAGTCTCATTTTCGTGGAAAATCTTCCTGACCAAAATATCTAATTGCAAAACAGCGACTTATTTAACGTGAGGGCCAAAATAAACAAGTTACCGTCCTCAAAAGTTTTAGCACTTAAAGACTGAAGAACCATCACTTAGAAGTAGTAAATGCAAGTAGTTTGCAGGGATCATCAGTCGAAGGAGCGTTCTCCATTAAATTGTCACATAAAGTGCTGGTGATCATTTTTAAATCCATAGACATATCACTGGAATGAATTCGAATGGTTTCTTATTTTTATTTTCTTAATTTATTTATTCATTTTCCCCCTGTTTATGACTTCATATGTATGACGATATTGAAGAACATATATATAATAGAACAAATTATTGGAATTGGAGACAACTGATGAGCCATAGGAATTCGCTGTTATAAACTGCCTTAAAAGAGGTCCAACGCGTTTCAGGTGTCGCGAAAATGATTTGATGGAGGGTTGCTACAGACAAAGCTTATACCAAAAACGTCGAATAAGTAGTAGCGTTAGCAAACGTTTCTAAAATCTGCCACGAATGATGCATGTATTCATCCTGAACTCTGAATTAGAAATCAAGAGCTGACTTCCAAATTAGCTTTTAAGATCCACTTACCTGCATGTTCACTACTGATGTTCATCTTAGGTACGGTTTGATTTAGGTGATTTTGAGCATAATTCCCAATGAACTCCTCCAAATTGGTGACAGTGAGGAAAGTGCGTTCCATCTTTTCTTGATTTATATCATTTCCAGAAGAGTCAATCAATTCCTTTAGGATGATGTCAACAAGTTTCTTGTTTGAAAACTGAGAAGGCGAAAAAAAGTCTCAATAAGGTAATAGTCGTTGGTTTAGATATGTCCTTCAGTAGCCTAACTGTTAAAGGAATTGATAAACTGTGGGCAACACAGTCTGTGGAAAAGCTTTCTTTAACCAAGGCACCAGCAATAAACTTAAGAGGAGTTTTAATTTCCTGACGTCGAAGTCTTCTATTTACACGTTATTGCCATGGTTTCTAGGCAAAGTATTACGAACATAATAATATACATGGAAAAATTACTCAGTTCTGATTGGTTAAGATAAATGCAGTTTTCAGGTAATTCAGTGCAGAAGAGAGTTAATTCAGTACAGAAGAGGGTGAATTCAGTGCAAAGAAAGAAACAAATCAGACATTCTGATTGGTCAATAATCAAAGAAACTCACAGATAGCTAATCAAATTTCCTTGGATGGCGCAACAAAATCTGAAAATTTGAAAATTTGCGAGCGAAACAATGGCCGGCGTTTTAAGTAGGTTTTCTTTCGCCACCGCAGCTGAAAAACAGCTTAAACAACGAAAACACTATAAAAAGCACTGCTCTTTGGTTGTCAGTTTGGAAAAAGTGGTGTTTAGAGAAGGTAATATCCAAGGAAATCGAAAATTACGAGCCGACCCAGCTTAACACTTTGCTCGAGCGATCCAACGCCGAAATTAAAAACAGTCATGGTTAAACCTCGGAAACGATGATTCCATTTCATCGAGAGTGCTTCGGACACAGACTGAACTATTCCTTGAACTGTTTAGTCGGACTTTGAACTTTCTTGCACCTCAAAGATGTGAAGATATCATTGCCTATTATTGTTTTGATCCTACGCGGTTGTTTTGACCGAAGGCACGGTTTGAATAAATTATTTTTTGCACTTGATGCGCGCGCTCTGCTTATATTTAATTATGATAAGCCATCTAGTATTTTTCCATGTATATTATTAACGCGTAATCACATGATTTTTCTCGTGCAATTTGGAATAAACAAGCACTTGTTAATGTTTTCAAAGACCACAAATTCTGTTTGTCTTTAAAAGAATTTACTCTTGCTTATTTATTCCAAATTGCACTCGAAATCATGTGATTACCTATACTAATGGATTAAGAATGGAATAACCGATTATAAGATTATAAATAGGAAATATGAATAACATAGGAAATACTGGAAAACGTACTCGCCACGACATTAATTTCTACTAGAGCTCACTCCTCTTATTTGCTTGAAAGTCGAACTTGTATTGATAGCTGCGCCGACTGGGGCTAAGAGTGGGATTGGTTTCTACACTCTCTAAAGGGTGAAATTAAAGTAACAACAACAACAGGCACTAAAAATGTTACAAGAAAATCAAATATACGTACTTCGCTTGATGGTGTTATCTTAATGGCGGGAAAATTCGGTTTCTTCGCCCAGCACTGTTTCACTTTGATTCTGCCCAAATACGACGAGTCTGTTGTATTTGTCAATATAATCGAAATCTGTTTGCGAGGTTTTTTCCTACACCTCCACATTCTGACACAGTCTTTTTTCCAAGGAGGCAACTGACTGAAACAGGAGGTCAGCTGCTCACACCAAGAGTGACAACAGGTTTCGTCAATAGATGCAGGTGTTTCATTGCCACATTTCATCCTGTGCCAGTACTGAGACATTTCTCTAACATATTGCTGACAGTCTGAACCGTTCAGCTCTGAGGGTCCGAGTGTATCATTAGGGCGGGAGCAATGCCCATCTGTGTTAGATACGAAAACATTAAATGGAGACATTTTTAAATGTCAATGCTGTTCCTCGTTCGTTCACATACTTTTTATATTTTTGTTAAATTAGTATTTTTCCGTAAGTAAATTTACTTGATTGAACTTTCTTTTCACTTGATTTTTTTTCCTTTTACTACTCGAATTCCACCCCAGCTAGAGATAACTAGGGTTTTCAGAACCCTCAGCTTTTTCTGAATTTTCTCTGAATTGTTTAAGATGGGCCTGCTTTGAGTTTGATGCCACTTTTTAAAGTTCATAGACCGAAACCTCCCTTTGTTTACTTGTCCCCCCTATTTCGTAGGAATAATTAACAGCAATGACAAATCAGTGATCTTTTGGACTAGGTCGCATTTTATGATTTATCTGGCAAGATATAATATAGTGTATAACCTCTGACGACAGAGGATAATAAGTTGAACAATGTTGAACCTTAATGATAATTTTCTAATTTTTTTTTTTTTTTAAGCAAAACAATACATACCTCGTGCTGAAGTTGGCACAGTCATAGCACCTGAAATAAAGACAAAACCAAAAGAAATGATTGAGGGGTGGAGACGGGAGGGGGTCAGGGGAATCAATAGAAAAACAAGTACTTAGATAGTAAGATACCTGAGGGAGAGGTAAGACTACCTAGTCAACCATATAGGGGTAACTGCTCATAAAATTGTTCGCATTTCACTCAACGCCTTGCAAGTGTCGTGCTTTACCAGTCGTAGAGGGAGGATTTGTAGAGGGAGGAGCGTTACGCACTCTAAAAACAAATCTGACACCCTTCACTTGTGGTGGAAACGTACAGAGTTTCAAAATATACTTAAAGAAGGGAATGGAAGGTATTTGACGCCAATGTGGAGAAAATGACACCTTATTAAAAACCAACGCACTTAATCACATTGGAAAGGAAAGTCATTAAAACATATCCTGGTCAGAGCTACCCTGAGGGCAGAAGTTTAAAATCGCTTGCGAATGGCAGTAGTAATACTTTTTTGACTCGTCATTTGCTTCTTGTGTCCTGCACCTTGCGTGGAGTTTGTCGACGCTTTGATGCAATAAAATCTCTACAAATTGGCTCTTAGTTGAACCTTTTAGCCAAGACTTCCCGCCATTCCACAGGTAGAAGGTGGCCTTTGAAGTAAAATCCATTTCGTTCTCTTCGTGGCTTTAAGCCTTTCAAGTGAAGGAACGCGAGAAGCCATCGACGGTTCCAGATACAAGAAGTTTCCTCGAGGAAATTGCGAGAAACTAAAATATGTGTCTAGAATAAACAACTCATAATTTCAGAAGACTGCCACAACCATCTAAGACCTTAATATATCTAAATCGCTCTGATGCGGTTGGATGATAGACCACAATGAAAATTTCACGAGTTTAGATAGCATAGAAAATAGCGGAATAAGCGCGCATGTTTGTGGTCGAAGGATCCTTTAAAACGAACATGAAGTGAGAGATAAGCTAGTCAAAGGAATTGTGCCGAGTTTGAATCCTCATGTCAAAATAAAAAAAAAATTGGAAATGTTTAAATTTTTTTAATTACTATTATTATCATTTATTTTTTGTATATTAAACAAAGCATCTATAGCAAGGGACACAAGGTGGAATTTTCAGAGATTGCCTCTAACTAGATAACTTAAAGAAAATGTAACAGTATCGTAAGCTTTACCCAGTGAAGCATGGGACCCTGAAGAGGCCTTGATAACTTATAGGGCCCTGTGATGCCTATTTTTCCGTCAGAATTCAGTGTTCCTGTTATGTACACTATACCGGGACATCGGTAAAGCTTTTCTTGAGAGTCGAATTGCCCAGAAAAAAAAAAAAAAAAAAAAAAAACCTAGCACAATTCTCGTAACTTATTACTATAATGACTCATATATTTGAAACATTTCAGATCGATTTCTGTTTTCTGGTCTAATTATTGCTTGAAAGGCTTCCGTCGTTAGAGAGCGCTTAAATCAATAGAACGGTCTAGAAAGTACATCTGCTTAAATAGAGAAAGCCGTTCCATTGTCACCTCGCTCTAACGAACGACTACGTTTACTACAAGAAAGGAAATGAATATAAGACGGTCGTGCTCAATGTCCGCGTGGAAAATAAAAATAGGTCAGAGAAAATCAATAACGTTTGGGCAAGAATTTTAGGAAAGGGGGTATCTCTTGTGTTCCGGTTTCGCCACCTAAATTACATCGTGTTTGTCTTTTGATTTAGCTATAGCTATGATATGACAAAGGGAACAATCTGGAGAAATTGAAAAAAAAAAAGCTCTCGGCTTTCAAAATTGTTTTCATCTCCTCCTTTTTCTTTTTTCGTACCAGACTTCACGTCGATCAATTGCATCAAAAAATTTGGGAAACATACGGTGATGGTATCAGGAAGAAAAGATAACAGGAAGCTAGTTAAACTGCTTGACTACAGCGAATTGGTTTCATATAAGTACTTACCAAAAATGATTAAGATTCCATGCAAAAGCATTTCGTCGAAAGGTTTCGCCAGAAGAGGGGGTTCTTCTTTAACATTCAAGGATCCAAATTATCAATGAGAATATTGAGAGCGGCGAATTTGCCTCGCGAAGTGCACTTATTCAGACTGCTTCACTTAGCTCGTAGATTCATAATAACATCTCTACTGTCACATTGTCATAATTACAGACAAAAACAGGTGGATGATTATGATTATGGATAGATTAATATCGCCCCGTACACTAATAATGAGATAGTTATAAAAAGATATGGTTTTCCATAATATGGCATTTAATTTAGATTCAGTGTTATTTTCAGTTTTCTCATGCAAATCAAACTGGAACTTGTTCTTGTGACTATCGGGTATCCGGCGATAAATCAAACAGAATACAATACAGACGCGGTGAAGAAAAGATACCTAATATTCTAATTCTACCATTCTGTGTTTTGTTTTCAGTTGAAAGCTGTCAGGGTCTTTATGTCAATGACCTGAGGCAGTATGATTGAAATAGTAATTAAAATGCTAAATGCTTGTCACGCAAACACATAATGTTTTTTTGGAAGATTAATTTACTTGCCGTTATCAGCTTATGTTCAGCGGAAGCAAAATGTGTAGTACAG
Source organism: Pocillopora damicornis (assembly GCF_964200805.1). Taxonomy (NCBI): domain Eukaryota; kingdom Metazoa; phylum Cnidaria; class Anthozoa; order Scleractinia; family Pocilloporidae; genus Pocillopora; species Pocillopora damicornis. Next base: position 5,295,113 of record NC_142670.1, read on the forward strand.
TAGATAATTGGTATTGCTTTATCAGTCTCTCGAGTGGAAAAGTATTGGGTTCTTTGAATGTCTTTCGTCCAAATTTCTTTCGTTTTTGTTTTATTAAAAGGTGATAACAAGAGACAGACAGTCCAAAATGCACGAAAAAAAAAAAAAAAGGAGGAAACAAAATGGGTTGGAGCTAAACTGCTTTAGGCAGCCAGGCTACGCCAAGTCCTTAGATGGCCCAGGCATGCGTATGCCACGGGAAGTCTTAACACTTTGTCCTTTATCCTATCCCTGCAGTGCTTTGCAGAGCGAAGGCAGTACAGTAACCCCTAAGGCGATGTTAAGAGACTATATCGACCAAATTACAAAGCCTCAACTTTGCTTGGTTTTTTAAGGGGATGCCAAAAGTGTTTTTTTTTCTTTTTTCTTTTTACACAGACCTACGCTGTAAAGAGACATGCTAAGATTAATATGGTCTCAATCTCCACGGAGAGCTTTAATTACAAGCTTTAAATGTTGGCCGTTTCCATCTTTTTAAAAGCAGATGCAAATGTCATACCATGGATTCATCAATTAAATTAACTTTCTAAGAACATGAAATGCTTTACGTTTGGTAATCATGAGTTAGCAGAAATTAATTCAAAATGCATATGCATCTACAAATAGCAGATCAAAACCTCAACGTTCAATAGTTTCTTGTATAGAAACCGGGCTCTGGTCTCAAATCACAGACAATGCACTAACAAACCAACTTAAGGTTTAGTATTAGCAGCTGAAAAAACTTGAAACAAATTAGGACTCTCGTCACTAGAGAGAGCGACCTATTTACTTCCCTGACTATCGTTTTGTTTTGTTTTGGTTTTTTTTTTTCTTTTTCCGTGGCCTTTATGTAAGAGTTCTATTCTGATATTATATTAAATAATTAGCTGACGGAATCCTTACTTACAATATCTTGCTTGTGTATACCGCACTACGAAGTTATAGTTGTTATGTACAATGTAACATATCGGCAACTACATAGAGGTTTTGTTCGAGACTCTTTTAGTTTTTTCGCCGTCACTCAGTGGGTGAACCTTTATTTTTCTCGGCGCAGCAATGGCTGTGGAATCCTCATTTACTTCTGAGGGCATTACGGATGTTCGTTTAGTGCTAGTTCCAACATCCATTGCTGGAAAGATGGCCTGAATCCTTCTTCTCAAACGAGCTCTTACCTGTAAATTGCAAGTTAAATTAGCCACATTTTTGCATTCAAGGAGTTTGTAAGTCGTACTCTTTTTTCCTCGACCTTGTGATGTACAGGCTTTCAACAGCAGCCAATTCTCACAAGTCACAACTAAATTAGACGTCATTCAGCCACCTGGAGTTAATCTGCACGTGTATCGACATAAAATGTAAAAAATGTCGTATAATTTCTTTTTATTTTCTCTCTCTAGGAAATATAATCAACATTAAATTTATATTCTGACTCTTGATCTGGAATCCACGTCCTTTCTTCTTTCTTCCCCCACCCTCATCCTCAGCCACGAAAACTTGTTTAACAGCGGAGCTCCTGCGCACTTGTGGAGCTCCATACCCTAGAGAACATGTGAGTACAATGATAATTTTGGTCCTATAGTTCTTCCGTTTGTCCTGTTGCTTTTGCTTTCCAGTTAGTCTGTTTCTATGCACGAGCCCTTTGAACTAGGGCTTAATTTCTTTGAAATGACATTTAAATTAAATAGAACTTCCTAGTCTCCACTGTAATTTCAAAAACCGATGTAAGACCGTGATGCAATTTTAAGCGATAAATCACTGACCTCGCTGTTCCTCACGCAGTGAAGAAGAAAGATCACGAAACCCTGTTGAATTAATGGGATGTGAGAAGTTTTTTTTTAAATCATGACGATGATGATTTGATTATGATTTTCACGAGATTTACACAGTTTTTAAACCATTGAGTTGGCAAAGTAATGAGTTCAACATAACACCATCCCAAGGTTCCCGGGACTGTGCATCTGACAGAATATAACGTCTTTTGATCTCCACAGACATTTATCTACATCTCACCTGTGAAGAGTTGAGGATCGTGAAGATGTAGGCGAAAGCTTTGTGTAAGGGTGCCAATAACCCAAATAACCACGAGATTCCCAGCAGAGGAATCATAACTATGCATGCCTTCACACCAAGTCTGGATAAAACAAAACAAATAAAAACAACAACAATAACAAAAAAAGAGCAAAATAAGGGACTTTTGATGATGTGATTGTTGATGAAAAAGCTCTATTAGGTAGAAGTTCTATCACGATGGTTTCTCATTGTTCCATTTTGGACGTCGGACTCTTACTCGGTAGATTTTTGAAAAGGTTGGATTCCAGATTGTTGTGTTCTAGAGAAGGCACATTCCGGAAGCCGGATTTCCTTCTATGGAGAAGACCATACCTTATTTGTTCGCTACGTTTGTCCTTCTCTTGTTGCATAGTCATCATCTCCTTGATAACCCGCCCGAGGATCAGAATGTTAAACTTAAAAAAGAAAATAGACCCATGTGAACCCCATGAAAGTTTTTCTTAGTTTCGATAATGATAATCCTGGTTATTTTCACTCACAAATTCAATCAGCACGACAAATACTATAAATATCCAGATCAGACCATTGGCAGAAGACATCCAGCAGCTTTAATGAAAACACAAAACAAAACAAAAACAGGTTAAGCTATAAATAGATGATGTGATTGTAAATGATTACTTGAAACACCAATATGGACTTTCCACACATTGAATGCCTTTTCTACAGAATATAGACTGATGTAATCCATAATTACAGCCTAAAAAATCCGATTCAAAACCGATCTTAAGGCTCAGAACTTTTGTCTTCCATTTTAGAACACAATAACAATAAGCCGGTACATAAAAAAAAAAAAAAAACGAAAAAGGATCATTTTTTGAATTATACGTGTATTTCGTTCAGCTGTAACAAGTTCGTTGTTTGTTTTCTAAAATACTTGTGTTACATCAGTTCCTGGAAACTTGAGGTTGATGACATTAGATCAATTCAATGAAACTCTCCTAACTATTTATTAGCCAAAAAACTTTCGATCCCATCTTTTCCAGCTGCAATACTCAGTGATATGGCAACGATGAGCGCGGGAAGGCCTACAGAATTGAAACAAAAATCAGATTTGAAATTTATTCTCACCTGTCAAGGGCATAATTTACCTTTTCACATTAGATATTTACCTTTTGAACCCCCTAGTCAGAGCTATATAGGAATGTACTGCGCAATATAAGTGACAGAGTATGTTCCTGGCTGCGTATTCTTGAATTCGGAGAGGAGTCCTCACGGAGCATGGACGCACAAAAGATATGGTGTGAGCGAGAACCAAAGACATTTTTTTTTCGAAGGAACTGTTTCTAAAATTAGTTGGACTTATGGGACATAGGTTACTAGATCAACATAAAAGGATGGTAATAAAAGTGTTTAAATATTTTAATAGCCATAGAGTACCTTACCCCATGAGAGTCCATGGCACATTCTTAACTTGTTGCCAACGTTGTAGACCTTTACAATAAACAGGTAGAGGTAGATTCCCTCGACCAGCATCCAGCAGAAGGCGGCCATCAAAAAGTACTGCATAAGGGCCGCCACTGTAACGCAACCTCCCTGGAGGAAATAGAAAACGAAAACGGATTTTTGCAATCTGCCTGAATGATATACACAATGACATATGATTGATTTGCTTCGTAAATATTAATAATACTGTCGTCCTGACTCCTTTTGGAAACTGACCAATCGCAAAGAAAGATTTAGAGGAAGCACAGCTCATAATAAACCCCGTTTTTAACTGAAATACAAGAAAACTAATTTTCGACAAAAAAACGGAAATATTTAAAACTGCCCAGTTTTGGACTGTAAACACTTCAATTTCCACGGAATGATAATAATACTTTAAAAGACTTACAAATCTTAATACATCGACTTAACCAAGTTTTATTCTACCTTAACAACTAAAATGTTAAATCAATAGGTATCTGTTTGAATGTACCAACAAATACTATCGTACAGGGGAGTTGCAGGCGTTGTGGTGACACTTACCGCTGATATATCGGCAGTCTCTGTTCCAGAAGATGTGTCCAGAAGAACAGGAAAATGAGTCAAATGATTGCAGGTGCACTCTGTTTGGTATGCATCAGTAGATTTGACATAGCACCCTTCTCCTGACCAGCCAATGGAACTGAAACGTAAGATAGATCATTTATCGATCAAGTGAGATTTTAGTGCACAAATTATGCGAACGGAACCCATATCTTTTAATGAATGTAACTTCTCAAAGTGTGAAAATCCGGTTGTTAGACGATGATTCCTGTGAGAACTTGCATGTATTCACTAGTTCTCAAAACTTTGCTCTTCACGCATGGAGAGCTTTACGTGAAAAAAATTTTGAACAATGGGCAACACAATTTAGCTAACTGGATAATTTATGCGACTTGACTTAATTTAAATATGTGTCCGCATCAATCTGAGACGACGCCGGTAAGCATGAATCATACATTATTCCCACTTAATTAGCCCAACGCTAGCCTCATGATAAGAGTTGAATAGAAAAAAAGAAAAAAAAGAAAAAAAAAGGGTCATTCGAATAATATTTACCTATCATCCAACATGTTCCAGAACATACACTTTTTCTTGTTATTTGAACTCTAAAATAATGAAACAATAATAAATTATACAATGAAACACAATTTGCACCATAAATCGAAATCTAGCGAAATTAGAATTCATAAACAATACTTCCATACTGAAAAAAGGCGAATTTCATTTCAGACAGCTAATTGAGTCACTTAATCTCAACCAGAAATGACAAGGTATAACAAAGTCGGCAGGAAAGAACAGCGTAAGTTTCGCTACCTTAATGTTTTTGAACTTCAAAGTTATATTTTCCTGTAGTTTCTTGGGTAGAGGAGTTATTGTGGCAGCCATGATAATGGAGGTGACTTCCCTATTTTGGAGCAATGAAAGTAAGAATCACTAACTTCAAATGCACCGTTTCAAGTATACAGAAGAGAAATAGATATAAATTGTCTAAAGTAAAAAACCCTTCAGTTTCTTGCGTGAAGGAAATTTATCAGTCGTTTATGCATACAAAGATGGAAAATAAACGTATAGTTATAATTGCCGGGTGACCTGGAATTGTTCAGAGTACTGTTCTCTGTCTGGTTAGTGATGAATAGTTGATGGAGGTCTTTGTATATCATTCCGAGTACTACTGAACCTGAGAAAACGATAAAGATGAAACGATTTCATGAATTTCGCTATATCGACCAACAAAATTAAAATGAAAACGTAGCTAAATGCATCAATAAGTAAATAATATTGGAACACGAAATATTTAAATAAACTTTTTTAACCATTGTCCAAGTTTCCCGATGGAATGCTTAGGAAATTTTCCCCGTTAGGTTCTTCCAGACGAAAGTTGTGGCTTTCATTTTGGTAGAAAGTTTTCCTGACCAGAACATCTAACGGAAAGGTGTAAAAATAATATCAATAATAACAATTAGTAATATCAACAATAAGAATGATCAGTTTGACTCAATAGGGAAAAAGGTTACCCAAGCCTTTTAAGAGAAAACAAAATTATCAGGTTTTAATCGAAACAGATAGAACAGTAAGAACTAGTTTATTGCATGTCTAATATAACTATGTTGTCCTTAAATGTTATTGCGAGGCTATTTCATCTAATGAACATCTCTTCATGGCCAGTCCTTGAATCGGAACGACAATGACGTTCAACATACTTATTATATTAAGAAAATGCCTTACCTGCATAAATGCTGCTCATATTGAATTCGCTAGTTGTGTGATTGAATTTGAGTTGTGCAGTTTCCAGCAAGGATGTTTCCAACGTGTTCAATTCAAAAAACATTTCCTCCGTCTTTTCCTTCTTATCTTCACTTTTGTTGCGTATCTGTTCGGAATAATACTCAGTAACGGACTTCAAAGAGCTAGGCAAGTACTAAAAAAACAGTAAAATGGTTTAATTTTAAAAAGGGCAACGGACTTCAAAGAGCTGAGCAAATCCTCAAAAAAATGGTAAAATGGTTTAATTTTAAAAACGGAACGATAAACCTTATCACACCAAAGTTCGCATCCAGTTTAAGTTTCGTGTTGAAAAACAAAACAAAACGGAATTGTGAGAAATATAGCCAAACTGACATAACTGTTAAAATTCCTACAAATAAAGCCGGTGCCAGAGCGAAAGCGATCATGCTGAGGTCCATCGCGGCTAGATCGTCACGGCAGTCTCCGGTCATCGCAGTGAAGCAAGCATCAGAAATTACATCGGCCGCCTAATTATTCCAGGTTGTGATCTATTGCAACTTTGATATTTTATGAATTTTGATGGTTTGACATTTATGACACCTTGTCCAACCAATCAGACTGTTTGAACCTTTCTGACAAGGATTCTGATTGGCTTATTGTAGCAAGTATATTGGAGGGAGAAGGGCGGGGGGGGGGGGGGGGGGGTAAGAGGGGAATGGGAGATCACTTCTCGTGCCTTACTGCTTCCTGCATGCGTTACAACAGAAAAGAGCAAACTCAAGGCTTCTCTATTTGTAAATAGATCCCACGATTTTTTTTTTCATCCATCATATCTATTACGGTCTGCGTGTGCGTTAATATCAACATTCGCATTGCCTCCGATAAAAAGTGACGTAATCTATGCAGGCATATCAAGAAGCGAGAACTAACTTCTTACCCAAAAAATTAAAAGCGATATACATGTTTTTTCAAAATCATAAATAGAGTACCTCTTTGCGTAAGTTTTCCCCTTCTTGCAGATCACCTATGTAGGAAGGACGTATAAGTAGCACTCATCATAATCCCGAAAAATGGTTTATTAATTTGAATAAACGAGGGGGCAATAAAAAAAAATTATAATAATAAATAAATGAATAAGTAAACTGATGAGTAAGGAAAACACGAGATTGATAGATGACTGACTGACATCGAAAGAGCGAAGGAGCGATCGAGAGATCGGACGGCCGAATGGATTTATGAATAAACAAATTAATGAAATTCTTAATGAGGAATGATCTCATGTTTAAAACAGAAGGAACCTTATACATACCATTTGCTTCCGATACGCCTTCAAATGACTCAATGGTGTAAACTTTGTAACGTCTCTTCCATCCACAAAATTTGACGTCAATGTTATATGATGAATGGTTTCCTACGGCATTCACCTTGATCTTTGTTCGGCGATGTCCCCTAAAGAGTTTTTTAAACTTCCGTGCGCATTTTTTCGGCCATTCAAGGGATTGCTTGAGACAATCAGCGAAGGTTTGGCACCACTCAGCACAATTCCCTCTGCGGCATTTGATTTTTAACGAGAGCTCCCCAGCTATGTCATCAACTCGCGAACAGTTGTCTTTTATCCCCGTAAGTTTCATTTCTGCGTGTTCTCTGGAGCACTGGTTACTGTGACCTGAAAAACAAACATGGATTAAATTTGAAAGAAAGTAATTGACTGTACCTAGCTCTTAAAGACGATTTAAACACTTCTTTTTCAGCTTAAATTCCCTGTTAGATTATTAATATGGAGCAGAACATTCGTTGTTGACTGTTACGATTTCCATGACTCATTTCAGTTACTTACGAAAATCGTAACGGAAATCATCACACAGCTGTAACTAAACACAAGAAGTAAATATGCACGTCTACACGTATATTGTCAAAGCACAGAACAGATAATCGGTGCTTGACGGAAATACTTTGATAAAACATAAGGTTTCTTTTTGTATCATACTTAAGAAGTGCAAAAGGTGATATGAATAGGTAAATTAACTTTAAAAAATAGAAAAGTAAAAGAAAAAATGGATCCCTGACATCCCTCCTCGCGAAAAAAAAAAAGAAAAAAAAAACCATGAATTCATACTGAAAGGACGAATGAATGGACGTATAAATATATACCATTTGTTTCCAACAAACAAAAAGAGAGAATGTTTCATAAACTGATCGGTTGTGTTTTAAAGAAATAGCTTTTACCTTTTTTATTCTTCTTCTTCGTCTTCTTCTTATCATTATTATTATTATTATTATTATTATCATTATTATTATTATTATTATTATTATTCTATAAAAAGTTTGCCTAAATCAAAAGTTCCTGACATGCTTTGTGTTTTTGTTGCCAGAAACCACGATTTAAAATATTGAGTTTTTAAAATTTAAATCCTCTATCTTTGTTATGGCGTAGCGATGATCAAGCATTGTAATCTCGACTAAGAAGGATAAAAAACTAAGAAAACAGCGGCGAGGAGAGAGATAATGACTTAATTCTCGACATGGATCTTAATCCAGACGTTGTAATACGCCCATTCATGTTTGAACCGCAACATAGCTCGGCTTCAGGAGAAGAAGAAATCGCTGTTGACGAAGAAACTCAGGAAAAGTATAAAAGGAGAAACTACGCGCTCACGTCTTGGAAATGGCGGGTGGTGCTCTTGCGGCAACTGTCGTAAGATCACATCAGAAAACAAGAATTCATGCTGTCAAGAAATGAATTTACTTGGCGATCGACTCGATCTGGAATCAGAGGTAATTAATTCTTCTAAAAGTGTTTCTGAAGTGACAATTTTTTGGTTTCTACAAAAGAAAAGCGCAGTGCCCGCGACGGATTTATTTCACATTGCTAATTGAGTGATGAGAATTATTACTGAAATAGCAGGGACCAAGCTTCAGTGTATTACTGAACACGGATCATTTGAACCTCTGTGTTTACTAGCCAAAATTTTCAGAATAGCCCTTTTTGGCAACCACCAAGTGAGAAATGAGAGACTTGAAGATTATAGGTCAAATGAGTAGGCAACGACAGAATAAACATTTTTCACAAACCTCATCCAAACAAAACGCTAAAGTTGTTTGCAAGTTAGTCTAATGCAAACCGGAAAAAAAAATGGCAGCTTACTGTCAGCCCTTTTATTAAAAGTGGTGTAGTAATCTTTTGTCCCAAGGATGAACTTCACCCCATTATTTATAATGGTAATAGGACTGAGTGGAGTCCAATTCGGTCTGTAATCCTACGAGTGATTAACAAAATCGGACGACCGTGAAGCGGGAGTCCGATTCGTAAATTACGAGTATGATTACAGACAGAATTGGACGACACGACGTCCTGTTACCAATTAATCAAAACTATAACAGAATTTGGGAAAGAAACTAGACATCGGATATACTTTTTTATAAAAAAGAAAAAAACCTTCAGTTTACTCGGCGAAATGCGAGACAATAACGCGCGCACATGACGCGATCTGTCCGCTTACACAGGCATGACGCGTAATTGTCCTATTACACTGTCCAATTACAAGCATGACGCGTAGACTGTCCTATTGGTGCTCAAATCGGGCTCGTGATAACCAATCACGTTCGAAAAATTTGTTATAGTTTTGATTAAATTGTAAATAGACGTCTACAGTTTGTATGCTTTGTTTACCTAATGGAGGTCACTAGACCAAGGAAATCTCACTCTTTTACTTTTGTAAACTAGGAGTAAATATGGAAGTGAACAAGATAAAATTGAAAGTAAGAGTACTTAAGAGAATTACCACATAACCTACCCTGGGGAAAATTTAATATAGGAGGACTCCTGTTCCAAGTTTGTTTCATACATATATAAACAGAGCGTCATGTTACATGGAGAGCGGCAGGAAGTCTCCCGTTGTCGAACATTGTTAGCTTAGGATATCAATCTTATTACAAATGACGTCTCAGTGCTTGGCGAATTAGAATTTAGTTGTTTCAACTGCATTTGTGTGGGTTCCGTTCTGAACTGGATAAAACGGGAATTATTTTCGAATTCCTAAGGAAAAGTTCTTTCATTAGATTTAAAATTTTCTATAACGTACTTTTCCTTTAAAGAGCGTCTAAGAGAGCTTTAAAGGGCTCCGTAGAAAAACAAGCGAAATTGAAAGTACAACATAGAACCAATAGCCCACTTAACATATCGACTTTTTTAAAAGTTTACATATATAAAGGTTACCATTTTACTTTTTCATACTCACCAACCATTGGTGCAAGAAAAACCATTATCCAGAACATTTTGGCGAGAGTTTCCTTTCGAACTTTCAGATATGAATTCGGCATTGTTGAGATCACCGTCTCGTGAAATAGTGATGAAGGTATTAATCTTTTTTTCAATGGCTTTGGGTAGACGTTACACACAGAGATACGTTCGATCTTGAGCGAACAAGGAATAGAGCAGAGACCAAACTAGGTGTGAGTTTCTAACACATTATTCCTTAGGTTTGTTGGCACTAAATTGACTAGCTGGGTCCGTATTTACTTTATAAATTGAGACAATAGCAAGACATGACAAGAACGATTATTTCTCATACCCAAAAGTGTCATGGAAAATAGCAGGTGGATGTTTTTTTTTCATTGTATTCGTTATAGAGGAAACGAAAATGTTCTCACCCTAGCTACTTTTTTCCAATAAAATTCCTCACCAACAAAATAGTTTTCAAACTTGCTATTTTCTTAATATGAAATAGCTAATGACAAGTCAATGAGTCTCACCACTGTTTTTTCCGGTATTTTTTAAAATTCTAATTCACCCATAGTTTAGGCGCAGACTGGCGTATTTGTGTTAACAAAATCGCCAGTGAGAGAGGTGTAATGGATGAGGATTAAAACAAAACAAAGAGTGTTCAACTCAATAGGTGTCCTTATTGAAAACGGCTGAATTTCCTAGTTTGCATGACAAACTGTCATGAGGTTGAGCAAATTTTTGGATGAATATTTTATCATTTCTACCCGGGGAAATTCTCTTATCACAATATATTTCCCTTCTTTATGTACCCCTAATTGAAAGACCAAAAAAATTACATTTTTTCCTTTGACAATTTGAAACGTAAAAACCTTTTTTTAAAGATTTAACTCCTCAAACTATTTAATTGGCGTTATTACGAATATAGACCTTTTTAAAGACAACAAATTAACTAAGTTGACAGCAGATAGCAATTGAAGGATATCAAATAAGGATTTTAAATCTTATTCTATTGGTATTAGAAGGAAATAAAATATTTCATTTTAATGTTGGCAAAACGAGAATTATTAGGTCAAGGATATAGAGGAAAAGGAGAAAACGAAAAATTAAGACGGAGTCAAGGATGTGATAATCATTGCTATTTCTTTCCCTAACGTCATCAAACGTCTGCGAGGCCTTCAATTATAAACCTACTAATGAAAAATTCTCGCATATTTTAGCATTTAAATAAATTTTTATTTCTTCTTTCGCTCACAACTCTATTTTTAGCTTTAGTTTTCTCGAAATATTGCTTATTCAGACTGCTTCACCTAGGCCCTACACAGCGATGTAAAATGATTTGATGCAAGTCTCACTTAGTGCGGAGTGAGACTGTAAACGGTTTGAGTCCGAATCTTTTCCACTTATGGCCTAAAAGGAACTTAGCTTTTAAGCTCGTAGGTTCATTATAACATCTCCAATGTCAAATTGTCATAATTACGTAAATAAACAGGTGGATGACGGGTAGATCAATATCGCCTTACACACTGGTGGCAAAGGCTTTATAAAAAGATGAGGTTTTCCATAATAGAGCATTCCATTTAGGTTCAATATTTTTTTCGGTTTTCGCATGCATATCAAATTAGAATTTGTGGTTATGACCAACGGATCTCCGACAATTAATCAAACAGAAAACAATACAGACACGGTACAGAAAACATACCTGATATTCTAATTCTACCATTCTTTTATTTTTAAACGCTCGTAACGCTAACACGTAGTGTCTCAAGGACGATTGATTTTATCGCCGTTATCGGCTCACATTTAATGGAGGAAATATATGCAGCACGGTAAATAATCACAATTGCCAAATCACTATCTTGACTAGAAAAGCATTTGGTTCTTTGTGTGCTTTTTGTATGGATTTTTTTTGTTTGTTTTTGTTTTGTTGAAAGGTGACAACAAGACAGACGGTCTATAACGTGCACATAAAAGAAGGGAGCAAAATTGGTTGGGGTTAAACTTCTTCATTCAGCCACGCCACGTCCAGTACTTTGATGACCCACGCATGCGTAAGCCACGATAAGTCATAACACTCCATCATTTATCTTATCCTTGTAGTGTTTTGCGGAGCGAAGGCAGTACAGTAACCCCTAAAGTGGTGATAAGAGACTATATCGACCAAATTACAAAGCCTAAACTTTGCTTCGTTTTCCTTAAGGGGGGGGGGGGGGGAAGGGGCACCGAAGGTGTTTTTTAATAGAGGAGAACAGACCTACGCTGTAAAGAGACATGCTAAGATCAATATGGTCTCAATCTCCACGGAGAGCTTTTATTACTAGCTTTATATGTTGGCCGTTTCCATCTTTTTGAAAGCAGCTGCAAATGTCATACCATGGATTCATCAATTAAATAAACATTCTTAGAACACGAAATGCTCTACGTTTGATAATTATCAGTTAGCAGAAGTAAATTCAAAATGCATATGCATCTACAAAAAGCAGATCAAAATTTAAACGTACAATAGTTTCTTGTATAGAAACAGAGCTCTGGTCACCGACAATGCACTGGCAAGCCAACTTAAGGTTCGGCATAAGCAGCTTAAAAAACTTGAAACAAATTAGGACTTTCGTCACAAGAGATAACGACTTTCTTCCCCTATTATTTATTTATTTTTTTGTTTTGGTTTTTTTTTCGTGGCTTTTCTGTAAGAGTTCTATTCTGATATTGTATTAAATAATTAGCTGCCGGATTCCTAACTTACAATATTTTCCTTGTATATGCCGCACTACGAAGTTATAGTTGTTATGTACAATGTAACAAATTGACAACTACACAGAGGTTTTGCTCGGAACTTTTGTAGTTTTTTCGCCGTTACTCAGTGGCTGAACCTTTATTTTTCTGGGCGCAGCAATGGCTGTGGAATCCTCATTTACTTCCGAGGGCACAACGGATGTTCGTTTTGTACTAGTCCCATCATCTACAGCTGGGAAGATGGCCTGAATCCTTCTTTTAAAACGAGCCCTTACCTATAAAGTGCAAGTTAAATTAGCCACATTATTGCATTCAAGGAGTTTGTAAGTCGTACTCTTTGTTTCTTTGACTTTATGATGTATGGGCTTTCAACAACAGCCAGTTTTTACAAGTCACAACTAAATTTGACGTCATTCAGCAATCTGGAGTTAATCTAGACAGGTATCGATATAAAATGAAAAAAAAATGGCGTATAATTCTTCCTTTTTTGCGCTTAGGAAATATTATCAACATTAACTTTATATTCTAACATTTTACGCCGTAAAAGAAACCGATCTGAAACCCATGTCTTTTCTCCATTCTTCCCACACCCCCATCCTCAGACACGGGAATTTGAGCGGAGCTCCTGTGCACGTGTGGAGCTCCAAACCGTTCAGAACAAGTGAATATAATGATAATTTTGGTCCTACATTACTTCCTTTTGTCATGTTGCTTTTGCTTGTCCAGGTGGTCCGGATCTAGGGACGAGCCCTTCGAACTAGGGCTTAATTTCTTTGATATGACATCGAAATTAAATAGAACTTCCTGGTTTCCACTGTAATTTAAAAAAATCGATATAATACCAGACATTATGATGCAATTTTTAACGATAAATCACTGACCTCGCTGTTCCTCACGCAGTGAAGAAGAAAGATCAAGAAACCCTGTTGAATTAAATAGAAGTGAGAAGTTTTTTCATTATGACGATGATAAGTTGATTATGATTTCACCAGATTTAAACAATTTTTAAACCACTGGGCTGGCAGAGTAATGAATTCAACATAACACCATCCCAAGGTTCCCGGGATTGTGCATCTGACAGAATATAACATCTTTTGATCTCCACCGACCTTTATCTACATCTTACCTGTGTAGAGTTGAGGATCGTGAAGATGTAGGCGAAAGCTTTATGTAATGGTGCCAATAACCCAAATAACCACGAGATCCCCAGCAGAGGAATCATAACTATGCATGCCTTGACAGCAAGTCTGGAAAAGAACAAAACAAAACAAAATAAAAAACAACAACAACAATAAAGCAAAAAAAAAAAAACAAAGCAAAACATGGGGTTGTTGATGATGTGATTGCTGATGATAAAGCACTATTAGGTAGCAATTCTATCAAGATGGTTTCTCGTTGTTACTGTTCCGGATTTCGGACTCTTCCTCAGTAGATTTGTGAAAAGGTTAGATTCCAGATTGTCGTTATAAGAGAAGGAGCTGATTCAAAGACCGAATATTCCTGAAACCGGATTTCCTTTTATGGAGAAGACCATACCTTATTTGCTCGCTACGTTTGTCCTTCTCTTGTTGCATAGTCACCATATCCTTGATAACCCGCCCGAGGATCAGAATGTTAAACTTAAAGAAGAAAATAGACCCATGTGAACCCCATGGAAGTTTTTTCTTAGTTTCGATAATGATAATCATGGTTATTTTCACTTACAAATTCAATCAGCACAACAAATACTATAAATATCCAGATCAGACCATTGGCAGAAGACATCCAGCAGCTTTAATAAAAACACAAAACAAAACAAAAACAGGTTAAGCTATAAATAGATGATGTGATTGTCAATGATTACTTGAAATACCAATATGGACTTTCCACACATTGAATGCCTTTTCTACAGAATATAGACTGATGGAATCCATAATTACAGCCGAAACAATCCGATTCAAAACCAATCTTAAGGCTCAGAACTTTTGTCTTCCATCTTAAAACACAATAACAATAAGCCGGTACATAAAAAAAAACGAAAAAGGATCATTTTTTTTAATTATACGTGCATTTTTTTCAGCTGTAACAAGTTCGTTGTTCGTTTTCTAAAATACTTGTGTTACATCAGTTCCTGGAAACTTGAGTGTGATGACATTAGACCAGTACAATGAAACTCCCCTAACTATTTATTAGCCAAAAAACTTCCGATCCCATGTTTTCCAGCTGCAATACTCAGTGATATGGCAACGACGAGCGCGGGAAGGCCTACAGAATTGAAACAAAAATTAGATTTGAAACTTATTCTCACCTGTCAAGGGCATAATTTACCTTTCCACATTAGATATTTACCTTTTGAACCCCCTAGTCAGAGCTATATAGGAATGTACTGCGCAATATAAGTGATAGAGTATGTTCCTGGCCGCGTATTCTTGAATTCGAAGGAACTGTTTCTAAAATTAGTTGGACTTATGGGACATAGGTTACTAGATCAACATAAAAGGATGGTAATAAAAGTGTTTAAATATTTTAATAGCCATAGAGTACCTTACCCCATGAAATTCCATGGCACATTCTTAACTTGTTGCCAACGTTGTAGACTTTTACAATAAACAGGTAGAGGTAGATTCCCTCGACCAGCATCCAGCAGAAGGCGGCCATCAAAAAGTACTGCATAAGGGCCGCCACTATAACGCAACTTTCCTGGAGAAAATAGAAAACGAAAACGGATTTTTGCAATCTGCCTGAATGATACATAAAATGACACATGATTGATTTGCTTCGTAAATATTAATAATGCTGTCGTCCTGACTAATTTTCGACAAAAATAAAAATGTAAAAAAAAGAAAAAAAAATCGAAATATTTAAAACTGCCCAGTTTTGGACTGTAAACACTTCAATTTCCACGGAATTCTTGCCTTGCTCCCAGTCGCTCTAATCCCGGCAAGAAACATGATTTGTCCTGCTCCAAGAGAAGCGACGAGACTCACTCGAATCTGGGATAAAGGTCGTCTCATGTCTCTGGCACGCAAAGAAAAACGAGAAAAAAAATAGACCAGAGAAGAAAAGAAAAAAACATTAAAAAGAAATAAAAGAGACTTTCGTTATTTACGATGTAGGTGATTGTTTTTTCCCTTTATTTTATGAATATAACTCTTTCTTTCTTTTTAAGAAGTTAGGACTAGGATATTGTTAGTGATACGGGTTCCCCCTTTTTTTTTTTTTTTCGTATCATTATTTTTTTTTCGAGGAATACAGTAGATGGCTCCAGGTCTTCTCGTCATCATGGAACTTAAAGAAATGAGGAAACAAGGAGCAAAATACGATTAGTACGGTCTGAGTATCACTCGTGTCTGTCCTTTGACAGAACCCAGCATACTTGGAAACATTTTTGCGATCAATTGTCCACTTTGTCCATTTTGACTTACACACATTTCTAATATCTAACTACTTAACTCACGTGAGGGTAACATAGCTGATTATCGTCAATGAGATCCCAATTACAGAGAGGGTCAGCCCGACGTATGTGAGAATTTCCAAGTTCTTTTCATCATTCTTTATGGGTGAAAATATAAATGATAACAATACTTTAAAAGACTTACAAATCTTAATACATCGACTTAACCAAGTTTTATTCTACCTTAACAACTAAATGTTAAATTAATAGGTATTTGTTTGAATGTACCAGCAAATACCATCGTACAGGGGAGTTGCAGGCGTTGTGGTGACACTTACCGCTGATATATCGGCAGTCTGTTCCAGAAGATGTGCCCAGAAGAACAGCAAAATGAGTCAAATGATTGCAGGTGCACTCTGTTTGGTATGCATCAGTAGATTTGACATAGCGCCCTTCTCCTGACCAGCCAATGGAACTGAAACGTAAGATAGATCATTTATCGATCAAGTGAGATTTTAGTGCACAAGTCATGCGAACGGTACCCCATATCTTTTAATGAATGTAACTTATCAAAGTGTGAAAATCCGGTTGTTAGACGATGATTCCTGTGAGAACTTTCATGTATTTCACTAGTTCTCAAAACTTTGCTCTTCACGCATGGAGAGCTTTACGTGAAAAAAATTTGAACAAAGGGCAACACAATTTAGCTGACTGGATAATTTTCGCGACTTCACTTAATTTAGATATAAGTGTCCGCATCAACCTGAGACGACGCCGGTAAGCATGAATCATACATTATTCCCACTTAATTAGCCCAACGCTAGCCTCATGATAAGAGTTGAATAGAAAAAAAGAAAAAAAAAAGGAAAAAAAAAAGAGGGACATCCGAATAATATTTACCTATCATCCAACATGTTCCAGAACATACACTTTTTCTTGTTATTTGAACTCTAAAATAATGAAACAATAATAAATTATACAATGAAACACAATTTGCACCATAAATCGAAATCTAGCGAAATTGGAATTCATAAACAATACATCCATACTGAAAAAAGGCGAATTTCATTTCGGACAGCTAATAGAGTCACTTAATCTCAACCAGAAATGACAAGGTATAACAAAGTCGGCAGGAAAGAACAGCGTAAGTCTCGCTACCTTAATGTTTTTGAACTTCAAAGTTATATTTTCCTGTAGTTTCTTGGGTAGAGGAGTTATTGTGGCAGCCATAATAATGGAGGTGACTTCCCTATTTCGGAGCGATGAAAGTAAGAATCACTAACTTCAAATGCACCGTTTCAAGTATACAGAAGAGAAGTAGATATAAATTATCTAACGTAAAAAACCCTTCAGTTTCTAGCGTGAAGGAAATTTATCAGTCGTTTATGCATACAAAGATGGAAAATAAACGTATAGTTATAATTGCCGGGTGACCTGGAATTGTTCAGAGTACTGTTCTCTGTCTGGTTAGTGATGAATAGTTGATGGAGGTCTTTGTATATCATTCCGAGTACTACTGAACCTGAGAAAACGATAAAGGTGAAACGATTTCATGAATTTCGCTATATCGACTAACAAAATTAAAATGAAAACATAGCTAAATGCATCAATAAGTAAATAATATTGGAACACGAGATATTGAAATAAACTTTTTTAACCATTGTCCAAGTTTCCCGATGGAATGCTTAGGGAATTTTCCCCGTTAGGTTCTTCCAGACGAAAGTGGTGGCTTTCATTTTGGTAGAAAGTTTTCCTGACCAGAACATCTAACGGAAAGGTGTAAAAATGATATCAATAATAACAATTAGTAATATCAACAATAAAAATGATCAGTTTGACTCGATAGGGGAAAAAGGTTACCTAAGCCTTTTTAAGGGAAAAAAATTATCAGGTTTTAATTGAAACAGATAGAACAGTAAGAACTAGTTTATTGCATGCTTAGTATAATTATGTTGTCCTTAAATGTTATTGCGAGGCTATTTCATGTAATGAACATCTCTTCATGGCCAGCCCTTGAATCGGAACGACAATGACGTTCAACATACTTATTATATTAAAAAAAATGCCTTACCTGCATAAATGCTGCTCATATTGAATTCGCTTGTTGTGTGATTGAATTTGAGTTGTGCAGTTTCCAGCAAGGATGTTTCTAACGCGGTCAATTCAAAAAACATTTCCTCTATCTTTTCCTTCTTATCTTCACTTTTGTTGCGTTTCTCATCGGAATAATACTCAGTAACGGACTTCAAAGAGCTGAGCAAGTACTATCAGTAAAATGGTTTAATTTTAAAAAGGGCAACGGACTTCAAAGAGCCGAGCAAATCCTCCAAAAAACGGTAAAATGGTTTAATTTTAAAAAGGGAACGATAAACCTTATCACACTAAAGTTTGCATCTAGTTTAAGTTTCGTGTTGAAAAACAAAACAAAACAAAACGGAATTGTGAAAAATATAGCCAAACTGGCATAACTGTTAATATTCATACAAATCAAGCCGGTGCCAGAGCGAAAGCGGTCATGCTGAGGTCTATCGCGGCAGTCTCCGCTCATCGCAGTGAAGCAAGCATCAGAAATTACATAGGCCGCCTAAATTATTCCAGGTTGTGATCTATTGCAGAACTTTGGTATTTTATGAATTTGGATGGTTTTACATTTATTAAACCTTGTCCAACCAATCAGATTGTTTGAACCTTTCTGATAAGGATTCTGATTGGCTTATTGTAGCAAGTGTATTGGAGGGAGGGGGGGGGGTGAGAGGGGGATAGGAGATAACTTCTCGTGCCTTACTGCTTCCTGCATGCGTTACAACAGAAAAGAGCAAACTCAAGGCTTCTCCATTTGTAAATAGATCCCATGATGTTTTTTATCATCCATCATATCTATTACGGTCTGCGTGTGCGTTAATATCAACATTCGCATTGCTTCCGTGTTATAAACACAGCAGCGTCCTTTTCATGTCAATTGTGGGGATGCAGACAGTTCTGCGTAAAGGAGTTTCACGATGAAAAGTGACGTAATCTATGCAGGCTTATCAAGAAGCGAGAATTAACTTCCTACCCAAAAAATTAAAAGCGATATATATGTTTTTTCAAAAACATAAATAAAGTACCTCTTTGCGTAAGTTTTCCCCTTCTTGCAGATCACCTATGTAGAAAGGACATATAAGTAGCACTCATCATAATCCCGAAAGATGGTTTATTGATTTGAATAAACGAGGGGTCAATAAAAAAAATAATAATAATAAATAAATGAATAAGTAAACTGATGAGTAAGGAAAACACGAGATTGATAGATGACTGACTGAGATCGAAAAAGCGAAGGAGCGATCGAGAGATCGGACGGCCGGATGGATTTATGAATAAACAAATTAATGAAATTCTTAATGAGGAATGATCTCATGTTTAAAACAAAAGGAACCTTATACATACCATTTTCTTGCGATACGCTATCAAGCAACTTAATGGTGTAAACTTTGTAACGACTCTTCCATCCACAAAATTTGACGTCAATGTTATATGATGACTGGTTTCCTCTGGCATTCACCTTGATCTTTGTCCGGCGATGTCCCCTATAGAGTTTTTTAAACTTCTGTGCGCATTTTTCCCGCCACTCAAAGGATTGCTGGAGACAATCACCGAAGGTTTCGCACCATTCAGCACAATTCCCTCTGCGGCATTTGATTTTTAACGGAGGCTCCTTAGTTATGTCATCAACCCGCAGACAGTTGTCTTTTATCCTCGGAAGTTTCATTTCTGCGTGTTTTCTGGAGCACTGGTTACTATGACCTGAAAAACAAACATGTATTAAATTTGAGAGAAAATACCTGACTGTACCTAACTCTCAATGACGACTTAAACATTTCTTTTTTAGCTTAAATTTCCTGTTAGATTATTACTAGGGGGCAGAACATTCGTTGGTGACTGTCACAATTTCCATTATTCATTTCAGTTACTTGCTCGATAAAGACGATGCGATAGTCACTAAAAAGAGTACAGAAATACATATCCATGCGATAGCCTGTTTCAAGTATCGTTGGGCATACCCTTTGGTATCCTTGGGTTCAGTGCGTAAATTTCAACAGAAAAAAATCACACAGCTGTACCTAAACACAAGAGGCCATCGTCCACGTCTATACGTATATTGCCAAAGTACAGAACAGGTAATCGGTACTTGACGGTAATACTTTGCTAAAACATAAGGTTTCTTTTTGTATCATACAAAGTTGTTTGCAAGCTAGTCTGATGCAAACCGGAGAAAAAACAAAAAAAACAAAAAAAAAAACAGTGGCAGTTTATTGTCAGCCTTTTTATTAAAAGTGGTGTTGTAATCTTTTGACCCAAGGGTGAACTTCACCGCAATATTTATAATGGTAATGATGAGTGGAGTCCAATTCGGTCTGTAATCATACAATTGATTAAGAAAATCGGACGACCACGAAGCGGGAGTCCGATTTGTTAATTACGAGTATGATTGCAGACAGAATTGGACGACACAGTCCTGTTACCAATTAATCAAAACTATAACAAAACTCGAGAAAGAAACTAGACATCGGATATACGTTTTTATATTAGAAAAAAAAAACAACAAAAGAAAAAAAAAACATTAGTTAACTCGGGGAAATGCGAGACAATAGCACGCGGATATGACGCGTTCTGTCCACTTACACAGGCATGACGCGTAAACCGTCCTATTACACTGTCCAATTACAAGCATGACGCGTACACTGTCCTATTAGTGCTCAAATCGGGCTCATGATAACCAATCACGTTCGAGAATTTTGTTATAGTTTTGATTAAACTGTAAATAGACCTTAATAGCTTGTATGCTTTGCTTGCCTAACGTAGGTCATAAGACCAAGGAAATTCACTCTTTTGCTTTTGAAAATTATGACTAAATATGGAAGTAAACAAGATAAAATTGAAAGTAAGAGTACTTTAGAGAATTACCACATAACCTACTTTGGGAAAATTTAATATAGGAGGTCTCCTATTCCAAGTTTGTTTGATATATATAAACAGAGCCTCATGTTACATGGAGAGCGTCAGGAAGTCTCCCGTTGTCGAACATTGTTAGCTTAGGATATCAATTTTACCACAAATGACGTCTCAGTGCTTGGCGAATTGGAATTTGTTTGTTTCAACTGCATTTGTGTGGGTTCCGTTCCGAACTGGACAAAACGGGAATTATTTTCGGATTCCTAAGGAAGAGTTCTTTCACTAGAATTAAAATTTTCTATACCGTACTTTTCCTTTAAAGAGCGTCTAAGAGAGCTTTAAAGGGCTCCGTAGAAAAACAAGCGAAATTGAAAGTACAACATAGAACCAATAGCCTACTTAACATATGGACTTTTTTAAGAGTTTACATATATAAAGGTTACCATTTTACTTTTTCATACTCACCAACCATTAGTGCAAGAAAAACCGTTATCCGGAACATTTTGACTAGAGTTTCTTTTCTAACTTTCAGATATGAATTCGGCATTGTTGAGATCACCGTCTCGTGAAATAGTGATGAAGGTATTAATTTTTTTTAATGGCTTTGGGTAGACACAGAGATACGTTCGACCTTGAGCGAACAAGGAATAGAGCAGAGACCAAACTAGGTGTGAGTTTCTAACACATTATTCCTTAGGTTTGTTGGCTCTAAATTGACTAGCTGGGTCTGCATTTACTTTATAAATTGAGACAATAGCAAGACATGACAAGAATAATTATTTCTCCTACCCAAAAGTGTCATGGAAAATAGCAGGTGGATGTTTTTTTTTCATTGTGTTCGTTATAGAGGAAACGAAAATTTTCTCACCCTAGCTACTTTTTTCCAATAAAATTCCTCACCAACAAAATAGTTTTCAAACTTGCTATGAAATAGCTAATGACAAGTCAATTAGTCGCACCACTGTTTTTTTCCGGTATTTTTTAAAATTCTAATTCACCCATAGTTTAGGCCCAGATTGGTGTATTTGTGTTAACAAAATCGCCAATGAGAGATGTGTAATGAATGAGGATTAAAACAAAACAAAGAGTGTTCAACTCAATAGGTGTCCTTATTGAAAACTGGGCTGAATTTCCTAGTTTGCATGACAAACTGTCATGAGGTTGAGCACATTTTTGGATGAATATTTTATCATTTCTACCAGGGGAAATTCTCTTATCACAATATATTTCCCTTCTTTTTGTATCCCTAAATGAAAGAACAAAAAAATTATATTTTTCCTTTGACAATTTGAAACGTAAAAACCTTTTTTAAGATTTAACTCCTCAAACTATTTGATTGGCGTTATTACGAATATAGACATTTTTAAAGACAAAAAATTAACTAAGTTGACAGCAGAGAGCAATTGAAGGATATCAAATAAGGATTTTAAATCTTATTCTATTGGTATTAGAAGGAAATAAAATATTTCATTTTAATATCGACAAAACGAGAATTATTAGGTCAAGGATATAGAGGAAAAGGAGAAAACGAAAAATTAAGAGGGACTCAAGGATGTGATAATCATTGCGATTTTTTTTCCTAACGTCATCAAACGTCTGCGAGGCCATCAATTATAAACATACTAATGAAAAATTCTCGCATATTTTAGCATTTAAATAAATTGTTATTTCTTCTTTCGCTCACAACTCTATTTTTAGCTTTAGTTTTCTCGAAATATTGCTTATTCAGACTGCTTCACCTAGGCCCTACGCAGCGATGTAAAATGATTTGATGCAAGTCTCACTTAGTGCGGAGTGAGACTGTAAACGGTTTGAGTCCGAATCTTTTCCACTTATGGCCTAAAAGGAACTTAGCTTTTAAGCTCGTAGGTTCATTATAACATGTCCAAGGTCAAATTGTCATAATTACGTACATAAACAGGTGGATGACGGGTAGATCAATATCGCCTTACACACTGGTGGCAAAGGCTTTATAAAAAGATGAGGTTTTCCATAATAGAGCATTCCATTTAGGTTCAATATTTTTTTCGGTTTTCGCATGCATATCAAATTAGAATTTGTGGTTATGACCAACGGATCTCCGACAATTAATCAAACAGAAAACAATACAGACACGGTACAGAAAACATACCTGATATTCTAATTCTACCATTCTTTTATTTTTAAACGCTCGTAACGCTAACACGTAGTGTCTCAAGGACGATTGATTTTATCGCCGTTATCGGCTCACATTTAATGGAGGAAATATATGCAGCACGGTAAATAATCACAATTGCCAAATCACTATCTTGACTAGAAAAGCATTTGGTTCTTTGTGTGCTTTTTGTATGGATTTTTTTTGTTTGTTTTTGTTTTGTTGAAAGGTGACAACAAGACAGACGGTCTATAACGTGCACATAAAAGAAGGGAGCAAAATTGGTTGGGGTTAAACTTCTTCATTCAGCCACGCCACGTCCAGTACTTTGATGACCCACGCATGCGTAAGCCACGATAAGTCATAACACTCCATCATTTATCTTATCCTTGTAGTGTTTTGCGGAGCGAAGGCAGTACAGTAACCCCTAAAGTGGTGATAAGAGACTATATCGACCAAATTACAAAGCCTAAACTTTGCTTCGTTTTCCTTAAGGGGGGGGGGGGGGGGGAAGGGGCACCGAAGGTGTTTTTTAATAGAGGAGAACAGACCTACGCTGTAAAGAGACATGCTAAGATCAATATGGTCTCAATCTCCACGGAGAGCTTTTATTACTAGCTTTATATGTTGGCCGTTTCCATCTTTTTGAAAGCAGCTGCAAATGTCATACCATGGATTCATCAATTAAATAAACATTCTTAGAACACGAAATGCTCTACGTTTGATAATTATCAGTTAGCAGAAGTAAATTCAAAATGCATATGCATCTACAAAAAGCAGATCAAAATTTAAACGTACAATAGTTTCTTGTATAGAAACAGAGCTCTGGTCACCGACAATGCACTGGCAAGCCAACTTAAGGTTCGGCATAAGCAGCTTAAAAAACTTGAAACAAATTAGGACTTTCGTCACAAGAGATAACGACTTTCTTCCCCTATTATTTATTTATTTTTTTGTTTTGGTTTTTTTTTCGTGGCTTTTCTGTAAGAGTTCTATTCTGATATTGTATTAAATAATTAGCTGCCGGATTCCTAACTTACAATATTTTCCTTGTATATGCCGCACTACGAAGTTATAGTTGTTATGTACAATGTAACAAATTGACAACTACACAGAGGTTTTGCTCGGAACTTTTGTAGTTTTTTCGCCGTTACTCAGTGGCTGAACCTTTATTTTTCTGGGCGCAGCAATGGCTGTGGAATCCTCATTTACTTCCGAGGGCACAACGGATGTTCGTTTTGTACTAGTCCCATCATCTACAGCTGGGAAGATGGCCTGAATCCTTCTTTTAAAACGAGCCCTTACCTATAGAGTGCAAGTTAAATTAGCCACATTATTGCATTCAAGGAGTTTGTAAGTCGTACTCTTTGTTTCTTTGACTTTATGATGTATGGGCTTTCAACAACAGCCAGTTTTTACAAGTTACAACTAAATTTGACGTCATTCAGCTATCTGGAGTTAATCTAGACAAGTATCGATATAAAATGAAAAAAAAAATGGTGTATAATTCTTCCTTTTTTGCGCTTAGGAAATATTATCAACATTAACCTTATATTCTAACATTTTACGCCGTAAAAGAGACTGATCTGAAACCCATGTCTTTTCTCCATTCTTCCCACACCCCCATCCTCGGACACGGGAATTTGAGCGGAGCTCCTGTGCACGTGTGGAGCTCCAAGCCCATCAGAACAAGTGAAAATAATGATAATTTTGGTCCTACATTGCTTCCTTTTGTCATGTTGCTTTTGCTTTTCCAGGTAGTCCGGATCTAAGGACGAGCCCTTGGAACTAGGGCTTAATTTCTTTGATATGACATCGAAATTAAATAGAACTTTCTGGTTTCCACTGTAATTAAAAAAAAAATCGATATAATACCAGACATTGTGATGCAATTTTTAACGATAAATCACTGACCTTGCTGTTCCTCACGCAGTGAAGAAGAAAGATCAAGAAACCCTGTTGAAATAAATAGAAGTGAGGCAATTTTTAAACCACTGAGCTGGCAGAGTAATGAATTCAACATAACACCATCCCAAGGTTCCCGGGATTGTGCATCTGACAGAATATAACATTTATGGATCTCCACCGACCTTTATCTACATGTTACCTGTGTAGAGTTGAGGATCGTGAAGATGTAGGCGAAAGCTTTATGTGATGGTGCCAATAACCCAAATAACCACGAGATCCCCAGCAGAGGAATCATAACTATGCATGCCTTGACACCAAGTCTGGAAAAGAACAAAACAAAACAAAATAAAAAACAACAACAACAATAAAGCAAAAAAAAACAAAACAAAGCAAAACATTGGGTTGTTGATGATGTGATTGCTGATGATAAAGCACTATTAGGTAGCAATTCTATCAAGATGGTTTCTCGTTGTTACTGTTCCGGATTTCGGACTCTTCCTCAGTAGATTTGTGAAAAGGTTAGATTCCAGAAATTCGTTATAAGAGAAGGAGCTGATTCAAAGACCCAATATTCCTGAAACCGGATTTCCTTTTATGGAGGAGACCATACCTTATTTGCTCGCTATGTTTGTCCTTCTCTTGTTGCATAGTCACCATCTCCTTGATAACCCGCCCGAGGATCAGAATGTTGAACTTAAAGAAGGAAATAAACCTATATGAGCCCCATGAAAGATTTTTTTAGTTTCGATAATGATAATCTTGGTTATTTTCACTCACAAATTCAATCAGCACAATAAATACTATAAATATCCAGATCAAGCTATTGGCAGAAGACATCCAGCAGCTTTAATGAAAAAGAAATAAAAGATGATAGTAAATAAACAAAGTAAAACAAAAAACGAAAAGAAAACAAAACTATAAATAGATGCTTTGTTTGTCAATGACTACTTGACATACCAATATGGATTTTCCACACATTGAAAGCGTTGATCGCGCCTTTTCTGTATAATATTGACTGATGGAATCCATAATTGCAGCCTGAACAATCCGATTTAAAACCGATTTTCAGACTCAGAATTTTTAGGTTTTCTATCTCGAAACACAATAACAGTAAGCCAATACATAAAAACGGAAAATAATTATTTTTTAATCCACACGTGTATTTGGTTCAGCTCTAACAAGATAGTTGCTCGTTTTCCAAAATACTTGCGTCAGATCACTTCTTGGAAAGCTGGGTGGGATGACACTAGACCAGTACAATGAAATTCTCCTCACTATTTATCAGCCACAAAACTTTCGATCCCATCTCTTCCAGCTGCAATACTTAGTGATATGGCAACGATGAGCGCGGGAAGGCCTACAGGATTAAAAAAAATCAGACATGAAACTTAGCTTATTCCCACCCGTTAAGGGTAGAATTTTCCTTTCGACATTGGATATTAATCTTAAGCACCGCTATTCAGGGATATTTAGGACTGAAGTATGCAATATAAGTGACAGATTATGTTCCTGGCCCCGTATTCTTGAATTCGGAGAGGGGTCCTTACGGAACAAGGACGCACAAAAAATATGGTGTGAACGAGAACCGAAGACAAATCGTTCGAAGAAACTGCTACTTAAATTAGTTGGACTTATGAGACATAGGCAACTATATCGTAAAAACACAAAGGGGTGGTAATTAAAAGTGTTTAAGTATTTTAATAGCCACAGAGTACCTTACCCCATGAAATTCCATGGCACATTCTTAATTTGTCGCCAACGTTGTAAACTTTCACAACAAACAGGTAGAGGTAAATTCCCTCGACCAGCATCCAACAAAAGGCAGCCATCAAAAAATACTGCATAAGGGCTGCCACTGTAAGGCAACCTCCCTGGGAAAATGGAAGGCGAAAGAGGAAAGTTCTTTTAATTTGCAATTTGCCTTAATGATACATACGCCATGATTGATTTGTATCGTAAATATTGATAAGGCGTGTCGTCTTGACTCCTGTTGCAAACTGACCGATCCAAAAGCCATTTTCACTAAAATACAAGAAAAATAATATTCGACCAAAAAACACGATCAAAGTACTTAAAACTGTTCGAAAAGCCTTTAAATCGCGTTAGTTTCATTTTCTTCGAAGTTGATATTCATCGCAGTCTTCTGCGTGTCAATTGGCCTCTTCGTTTCTGGACAGTAAATATTTCAATTTCCACAGAATTCTTGCCTTGTTCCCAGTCGCTCCAATCCCGGCGAGAAACATGATTTGTCCTGCACCAAGAGAAGTGACGAGACTCACTCGAATCTGGGATAAAGGTCCTCTCATGTCTCTGGCACGCCAACAAAAACGAAAGGAAAAAAAAGAAGGAAAAGAAAAGAAAAGGAAAAACATTTAAAAAGACATAAAAGAGATATTCTTTATTAACAATGGAGGTGATTGTTGGTTCCCTTTATTTTCCAAAATTTTACCCTTTCTTTCTTTTGTAGAAGTTAAGATAGGTATGTTGTTAAGGATAATGATTCTAGGTCTTCTCGTCATCATAGAACTTGAAAAGTAAGCAAACAATGGGCAAATCGGTTAGTACTACACGATTATCACTTCTGTTTGTCCGTTGACAGAACTCAGCGTATGTGCAAACTTTTTTCGATCAGTTATTTACTGTTCTGACTGACATACATTTCTAATTTCTAATCACTTTACTCACGTGAGAGTAAGATAGCTGATTATCGTCAATGTGATACCAATAACAGAAAGGGTCAGCCCGACGTATGTGAGAATTTCCAAGTTCTTTTCGTCTTTCTTTAACGAGAAAATATAACCAATAACAATACTTCAAAAGATTTACAAATCTAAATACATCAATTTAATCACGTTTTATTCTACTTTAAAAACTAAAATGTTAAAATAATACGTATTTGTTTGAATATACAAGCAGATATTATCGTACAGGGGAGTTGCAGGCGTTGTGGTGACACTTACCTCTGATATATCGGCAGTCTCTGTACCAGATGATGTGTCCAGAAGAACAGCAAAATGAGTCAAATGATTGCATGTGCATTCTGTTTGGTGTGCATCAGTAGATTTGACGTAGCATCCTTCTCCTGACCAGCCAATGGAACTGAAACGTAAAATAGATAAGTTATCGATCAGCAAGACTCTAGTGCAAGTCATGGGGACGGAGCCCCATATCCAATAATATTGATAACTACTCGAGGTGACAAACTTTGACTGTTAGACGATGATCCTTTTAACCCTTTAACTCCCACGAGTGACCAATACAGAATTTCTCCTTACAATATCAATACAATTTCAAGCAGAAAAGTGATGAGAATAAAGAAGATTATCAGTGAGGGGATTTTGAGTTGATGCAATACAAAATTCTACAAACTAACACCACAAGAACTGTATGGCACACATTTAGGAGAATTACTAGTGAGATCTTGGGAGTTAAAGGGTTAAGTACTTGCATGCATTCACTATTTCTCAAAACTTTGTTCTTCACGCGTGGAGAGCTTCATGTGAAAAATTTGAACAAAGGGCACCACAATTTATCTTACTGGAACTCTTTCGCAGCTTGACTTCATTTAGATATAAGTGATCGCATCAGACCGAGAAGAAACTGGTAAGCATAAATCATACATTATTCCAACTTAATCAACCCAATGCTAGCTACATGACTTGAATAAGAAAAAAAATGCTAGAGAGACAATCAAGCTATATTTACCTCTCATCGAACATGTTCCAGAACATACATTTTTTCTCGTTAGTTGCATTCTAAAATAATGGAAATAATAGCAAAACACATAGTTCATGAAAGATACATAACATAACGCATTGTGGACTATATATCAAAATCTAACGAATTCTGAACTCATAAGCAACGCAGCTGGGCTAAAAATAAGCGAGTTTCATTCCAGACAGCGACTCAATCTCAACCAGAAAAGACACGGTATAGTAAAACTTTTCATGAAAAGAAAATCATATGTCATACTTCCTTCATGTTTTTGAACTTCAAAGTTATATTTTCCTTTAGTTTCGTGGGCGAAGGAATTATTGTGGCAGCCATAATAATGGAGTTGACTTCCCTATTTCGGAACATTAAAAAGTCAGAATTATTAAACTTCAAATGCACACCTCCACGTATACATAAAAGAAATAAATATAAATTGTTAAGCGTAAAACGTTCCAGTTTTTAGCTTGAGGAAATTAATTAAGCATTTATGCATACAAATATGTGAGATACACGTATAGTTTAAATAGCTGGGAGACCTGGAATTGTTCAGGGTACTGTTCTCTGGTTTATTTCTAATAAATAGTTGATGGAGGTCTCTGTATACCACTCCAAGTACCACTGAACCTGGGAAAAGGATAAAAATGAAACAATTTCACGAATTTTGGAAAATTTTAATATATCAACTAGAAAATCTAAATTAACATATAAATAAATGGATCGCGAAAAAAACAAAACGTTTAAACACGGATATTAAAAATAAAATTTTCAAACCATTATCCAAATTTTCCGAGGGAATGATTAGGAAATTTTCTCCGGTAGGTTCCTCTAGACGAAAGTGGTGGCTGTGATTTTGGTAGAAGGTTTTCCTGACGAGAACATCTTGGAGAAAAGAATAAAAATGTTATTATGATGATGATAATGATAATGATAATGATAAAAAATAATTACAATGATAGTAAGGATAGTAATACTACCACTAATAATAATAACAACAATAAAAATAAAAAGATCGATTTAAAAGAATGTGGGTAATGTCAATGGGCGATAAAGGTTCCTTACAAGAGAGTTGTGAGAATTAACTTAATATGTATTATGCACCTCATGCGATGAACGCTTTTCCATCGCCATGCCTTGAACCGGTAGGACCATGACGTCGAATGTACTTATTATATTAAGAAAGTGCCCTACCCATGTGTATACTGTTCATATTAAATTCACTTGTTGTGCGATTGAGGTTATATTGTCCGTATTCCAACAGGGATGTCTCCAAAGACGTCAATTCAAGAAAGACTTCTTCTATCTTTTCCTGTTTTTGTTGACTTTTGTTACGCATTTCTTCTGTAAAGCGCTGAGGAATGGTGTTCAAAGAATTGAAGATATCCTACACATACAGCGAAGTGGTTTAAATCAAAGAAAGAAATGATAAAACATACTAATCTCATGATTTTATTTTATCACCTATCATAAATATTAGGTCAGCATGTGCGATGAGCCATAAATATCAATTTTCATTGCCCCAATAAAATTAACAAAGCAACATACTCTTTTTTAAATGGAATTTCACGTGTTTTTTTTGGAAATACGTTTAATAATCAAACAATGGTTTAATTTATAAATACATATCATGGAGCAGGAACTAACAGTGGCAACTTAGTAATGTATTACAAAAAACAAACACAAAAACGAAAAAAAGATGAATAGAAGAAGAATACCTCTCTACGGAGACCTTGCGCTCCTGACTTAGCACCTATGTGGAAAGGACACATACCTATTACTTATTATACTCCAAAAGATAATAAGTCACTAATTTGAATAAATAACGGCAATAAATAGCTGAATAAATGTATGAATAAATGAGTCAATGGCTGAGTGAGGAAAACGCTTAATTGTTAAATAATTAATTCTCACAGAACAAAGGAACGAAGGAATTATAGGGTGAACAGAGAGACTGATGGATTTAATGATAGACATATGGATGAGAAAATAAATGATAAATGGCTCCATAATTAAATTAAAAGGAATCTTATACATACCATTTCCTTGCAGTGAGCTATTAAATGGCGTTATCTTTATTACGGTGTAAACTCTGTAGATTCTCTTCCAGAGGTTTTCATAACAGTATTGGACGTCAAAGCGATATGATAAGCCATTTGCTATAGAGTCCACGATTATGTTTGTAAGACGACGGTTATAAATTCTCCGTGCGCATTCTTTTTGCCAATCAAAGGATTGCTTGAGACAAAAAGCGAAGTCTCTGCACCATGTCAGGATACAGCACCCACGAGATAGATGATGGCAGTCGATTCTTAACCAAGGCGGATCAGTTCCGTTTCCTATTCGCAGACAGGTGTCTTGTACCCCTTTAAGTTCCAAATCTCCGTAATTCTCAGGACACTGATAACTATAACCTGAAAATGATTACGCGGGTAAAAACGTTAAATTCCAAAGAATATGCTTGACCGTACCCAACTTCCGATGATAAAATTAATTCTGTAACAGAGATTTTAACTGCTATAGACTACTTTAGGTATCTTTTAGCAAGAGACCACTCACCAATCATTAGTGCAAGGAAGAGAATATTCCGGAACATTTTGGCTGGAGTTCCCTTTGAACCTTCAAATATTAATTCGGCCTTTTTGTATCTTAAGATCACTGTCTCGTTAAACAGTGATGAAGGTGGTGGTTTTAGTCCGATGGCTTTACGTAGAGGCTATATCAAGAGGCTAAATCTTGAGAGAGCAAAGAAGAAAGCGATGGCAAGCTCGGCGTGAGTTTTTAACACTTAATTCCTTGACTTTGATGGCACTAAACTGACTATCTGGGTCCGTATTTACTTTATGAATTAAAATGCGAGGACAGGACATAAATACTTATTCTTTTCATTAGGAAAGTGTCATGGAAACCCACGGGCAGCAGCAGGTGGCGGTTGAGTGAAAAATTGCTCCAAGTAGAGTTAATAATAGAAGAACCGACATTTTTGTCGCCCATATCACTTTCCTCTACTTATCCTCCCCTTGACACCAACGTAATAGTATTTAAATTTTACATTTCCCTAATATAAAATAACGGATGACAAGTCATAGATTTTCATAATATTTTTCCGGTGTGTTTCAAAATTAAAATTCACCTGTATGTCAAGGCACACTTTTTTAATTTCAGCTGACTTTGTGTTAATGACATCGCCTTGACAGATGTGTAATGAATGAGGATTGAAGCAAAACAAAGAGTGTTTAACTCAGTTGGCGCCGTTATTGAAAACTGAGACGAATATCCTAGTTTGCATGACGACGTGAGGTTGAGCACGTTTTACCTGTGTAAAGAGCAAATTTTCTAATGAATATTTTATCATGTTTGCAAGGGGAAATTTTCGGGTGATGCTTCCATCTAATTACATTATTATTTTTTTTCTGTTTTGTTAGCACCCCTAAATGAAAGACCAAAAAAAATTTTTACCTCGACTATTTGAAACAAATATGCATTTTGAAGACCTCGGTCACAGTTTTTCACCATACGGACCGACCCTTAGCCGGTAAATAACATATATATATATATCATGTTATATTTAAAAAACTATGTATCAGCTAGGAATTGGAGGAATAAAAAAGTTACGTATTCAGTGGCTTTGATAATAGCATTTCTTGCGGGTGAGAACGAAAATCGACAACCGGTAGATTTATCACAGGCCAATTTTTCCGTTTATCTGAAATTTTTCTTCTATCAGTAAGGACAGTTTCAATGAATGAGAATTCTGTAATCATGATTCAAAGCATTTTTCCATCTTGAGCCTTAGCGCCAACCCACTGTGTGATTTTCATGCGGGAATTGTTGATTCCTCTATTTTTAGTCTTTAATATAATCGGCTTTTCTTGTCTGTAAAGGGCTATTGTATTTATATAATAGACAAAATAATACATGGTTGCTTGTAGATATGGAATATCTGTTCTCGTGTTTGACTCGACATCTCACTCGTTCACTGCACTCACTCGCGAGCTACCAATTTAAACAGCCGAAGTGAAATTCCATATCTACGCGTGCCATGGATTATTCTCTCCATTTATGATGATAATAATTATAATAGTAAAAAATCGATGTAATGAATAGTCTCCTTATACGACTATCTCTATGTGTCACAATCATGGCTCGAATCTTTCTGCTTCAACAATTAAACTCAAGGATGACACGAAAAGCCAAAATCATTTCGCTTGATTGAAGTGGGTAGTACTTCAAATTCAAGAAAGAAAAAAAAAGCGTGTGAACATTTGAAAACCAACAGAACTAGTTTGGCAAGGACTATCACGACAATGTTTTCTTCAAAATCAGTCAATGATCTAACGGAAAGTATTATTCACTCTCATCGACCATTCATTCATGTACGGAGATTTACCTCTGTTCATTAAGTAAACGGCGAGGAAAGTAACTGTGAGTAAATTAATTTTTTTTTTAATTTTGAAGTTTAGAGAGTTTACTCGTTTGTTTGCTGTAATGGCGTGTTTAACTCTGGTCTTTCTTTCACAAAAAGTAAATTCGAACGGCACACTCCAACAAGACACAAGGGAATTTAATGCAGCCTATTCTGAAAAAATTCCTTCAATTTCTGTTGTGCAATTTACGGTACAAATGTCCAAATTGAACGGAATTGGAAAGACTCACCGGGAGCGTATATTTGTTGTAGAACTTAAATTAAAACTTCGCTCGCTCTTTCACTAGGAACAAATTGCTCGAGAAAATTCAGATATTAAATGAATGAAAGTTCCATCGTTCAGTTTAACTGTAACCAAATACCTCACGTTTCAACTTTCTGGGTACTGTTTGTGAACGATTAAAATTTATTCCAGACGGTTTTTAGGCTGCTTGTCAACCAACGTAATGACACTATTGTTTATACAAATTCATTCTGAAACCAATATTTTTCTGTCAACCAAGTGATTTGATAGAGAGAAAAGAGAGGATTCATAAGTTATTTATCGGCTTGAAGTAGTGACCGACGTGTTTGCTTAAAAATACTGCCCAACCGGAAAACGAGGTATATTTATAAAAAATGACAACGAAAGTTGGGATGTACTCGGCGACTCACGAAAGCGTTACCGTGGCCCGTGGGCAGAGATAGGAAAATACTGACCGGGTAAAGAACCAATCAGATTGCAAGATTCGTTACCGTGCCCTCTAAAAAAACAATAAAACATAATACCAGATAAAGATTTACAAAGGAAAAAATGCGTAGAACAGAAATTACAACACTTAAATTGAATTACATTGTATATTGAAGGAGAGAAGAGGGGCACATCTAGATAAACTAATATTGTGCCCCTTAAAGTTATGTATAACAAAGGACTTGAGATTTTTAATAAAAAGTAAAGGAAAAATGACAAAATAGCTCAGAAAATTATAAAAGAGATAATGTTTCGTTAGTATTGAGCAGGGTACCAGCGCAAAAGTGCTTGTCTAAATATTTTTTTAGATGGTTTGTCTCTAATGGATTGCGGAATATCGTTCCAAAAGAAACTTCCAATAATGCTGGGGCAAAATCTCCTAAGATAAGTGTGAAATAAAGGTATTGTAACTTGATTGAATAATGCACTGCGGGTACTGTAATTATGTAGTTCAGATACTAAAGAAACAGGTATATTAAGGAACTTTTCATGGTGGAAATAATCATAAAAATGTATACATGTGTTTAGTTTAACAATATTAGGAAATTTCATTTATAACACGAACCGCTTTGTTTTGTAACTTTTCGATTTGAGACAATGGAGCGTTATAATTATTTCCCCAAAGTGCACAAGTATAATTAAGGTAAGGATAAATAAGAGACTAATACACAATGATAAGTGTTGCTTTTGATACATAATGCTTCAACTTAACCATTATATTTATGTTTTTGCTAATTTTGCCACATATGTAGTCAATATGTTCATGCCAAGTAAGGTGACAATCAATATATACACCAAGATATGTTACAGAAAAGGACTTTTCTAAATGAACATTTGCTACAGTTAATGGTGGATAAAGATGGTAGCTTTCCTTTTGACGAGGCATAAAAATAAGAAATTTAGTTTTGTCAAATTTAAGGTCAATTTATTACTGCATAACCATTCGTAGACAGCTGGTAAATTATTGTTAATTTCACGCAATAAACTATCAAAATCATTTCCAGAAGCAGTTAAAGATGTATCGTCAGCATATAATCTAGTAGAAAAGAAGGTGGAAGACTTTGGAAGGTCATTAATGAAAATAGTAAACAGCAAAGGTCCTAGTATCGATCCTCGAGGCACACTAGTGGGGATAAAACGGGTATCAGAAGCAACAGCATTTGCATGCACCTGCTGCTTCCTGTTACTTAAGTAAGATTGAAACCCGTTGTATTCACTTTGTTGTAATCCATAGTACCTAAGTTTATTTAGTAATATTTGATGGTTTACTGTATCGAATGCTTTACTTAGATCTAAGAATAAAGAAATCACATAAAGTCCTTTATCAAGAGAAAAAGTTATTTCTACAATAAGGTCAATTAGACAACCAGAGGTTGTAAAACCTGGTCTAAATCATATTGTTTTGAGGAAATCATGTTATTATTTGTAAAATAGAACATCGGCTGATTAAAAATACATCTCTCAAATATTTTACTTATGGGAAAGAGAACTGAGATAGGTCGATAATTACTACATGCAAAACGAGAGCCTCGTTTAAAAACTGGAACAACTTTGTATTTAGACTTTCCAGTAATAAGAATACCTCTATTTCAGAGACTTATTTGAAACGAAATTGTTTATGAGAGAGATAAGAGGTTGCACTCTTATCAGATTTAGGAAGTTGTGCTGCTTGGTCGCTTCTTAATATATAAAATATATAAACAATGATATCATGACCTTACCATTCATTTGGGCCAAGCTTAAAATACTGAAAGGCGAATGAATTCTGGATCAAAACGGATTTGGAAACACGCAACACGCAAACAATCATTTAAACCCACCATACACTACAAAAAATAACCGAGGCCCTTAAAAAAATGGTGTGAAATTGAATTTATCAAAACTGGCCTGAGATTTGTGGGAACTGCTCCATGTAATGAAATAAGGAAGGAAAGGAATTTAGCGCATCGTGATTGGAATGAATCGAAAGTTGTGAATGATTTATTAGCCTTAAGGTCCAATCAGATGTGTAAACCAAAAATACAAGCTATGCCATGAGCAATATTAATCCTAAATATCTTTTTTAAATATTTTAGAAAAATACAAATCCCTAAAGATCTATGTAACACTTCCAATTCGCAAGACCTTGTCCCTTTCTCTTTAACAGAATCTTTAGCGAACGATGTAAAGGGTTACCCTCAATCTTTAGAGGTGGGGCGGCGAAGGGGGGTGGGGAGGTGTTCTGTCTATGTCCATTTGTTCATTTCTATCCAAACTTTATCAGTATTAGTTTAAAATAAAGGACTGACATATATAAGTTAAAGTACTCGACAATCAATCCCACTAATGGAACAAAATTAAATGGGTTGGGCTGTTCATTTCTTTATTGCTTCCGCCCCTTCCCCCTCCCCCTCTCCCCAGTTGCTATAAACGTGCTGGTTATCACTTTTTTCTTTTAGTATTTCGAAACTCGATTTTCCCTCACGAAATGGAAAGGTCTCTGCGAGTAAAGATGTTTCACTTTGATCCTTTTGGGAGGTTTTCATTTGCAGCAGGCAAATACACTGGTCATTCTGAGCAAGATGTCGCGCGAGTGCCAACGCTCAGTCGGTTTGCTCTTTGCTGTCTTTGTTGTCATCTTCGTTTCTCCAGCAAGTGATGTTATGTCGATACGGTTTTCATCTATATAGCCATAAAATGGCTGAAAGGGGATTATTGACGTGAAATATCTATTTTACACTGATAACAACGCGGGTTAGAAGAAAATAAAGAGGGAGAGGAACGAGGGAGGGGCGCACTCAGAAGCAATAAAACAGTTTACCGGATCGCAAATAGAGGTTCCATTATAATTCTTGGACAACTGCAAATGATAATATCTAGTATTTGAACGCGTCTTTATTTATTTCTTAACAGCTCTTGGTTTCAAGGTCGGAAAGAAAATTAGTTACTACTACCACACCAGGTCTGTTCACTTGCAAGAAATCTCCTTTCAGTATCATTTCTATGGTCGACAGAAAGTAAAGGTATCTTTACTCCGTTGGCCATACAGAGAGGAGCCAAAATCCTCGTAATGGTTGCGCGATCTGGGTTGACAATGTTATTGAAAGTGGATTCACAGTTTGCGTTGTGGAGTTTGGCGACAGCTCGAACAGTATTGGATTGCTGTTTAATCCATAGCCTCACAGAACCCCATTTAGTTTATTCATACATTTACTTAGTTTAAAATTTATTATTATTATTATTATTATCATTATTTTATCGTCATTATTATTACTATTATCGTTTGTCGTGATGTTTCCTACAAATGTTTAAATATGGTTTGATTTATTCCTTTTGAACTTCTTACCCTTAAGTCTGTCGGCAAGGCCTTAAGATGTGCAACGCATCCTCTTATGTTTCAGCGTTTTTCATCTCCTCCAACCATTTTCGTGACTGTCGCTCATGGTGTTACTAACCGAACTCAGGATGCCATGGCCTTGTGGGTCGAGGACTTGAAAGCAGAAAGCTTTAAGATTTGTTTGAGAGAAGCCAAGATCTTCGATGGTCCAAACAAAAACTTAAAAATAGTAGGCGACCCCGAGTTTTATAAGGGCTGTTCATGGAAAATTTTTGAGCAGTATACAACTTGCCATCTCCGCAGCATATTTACGCCCTCTGTCAAGTAAGTCATATTTATCCGGATTGAATGAAAGCTCAGATTTGTGTCAAAACGTTTAACAGCGATTCCAACAATAAGGACGTCATCACCGTTGACTACATGGTGACTGGAGGTGAGCAGAAAGTGTCATGGTTATTTTCATGCTAATTTTCATGCTAATTTCAAGAAGACTAAGTTTTCACTGTTTTGAAAAACGAGGTATTTGCACAAGTTTTAGCTACTGCACGTCAATCAAATTATAACTCTGTGGAGCGTAGCTGTAATTCTTAACTTAAGGCTAATATCTTATTCTCTGATCGTTTTTTTCTTCCGACTTGATACCTAACGGCAATGCCGTTAGGATGCTGGTTACAAAACGCAGTTAGCTACAAACAGGGCTCAGGTAAATTCATTGACATAGTTAAAATCATGTTTAAAATACTTAAGTCAAACGCTGAATACAACATTTGGATACCTTTTTCCAAAACACTTATACTCTCTTAGTACTTGAACAAGTGGGACGGGAGTTGCCAATATAGGTTGCCATTATTACTGTTTGTGCAAAGCTTTCGGGCCTCATGATGTTAGATGCGTCTCTGTAAAGAGTTCTCGTTCATACCAAGAACCTTTCTGCTCATCAAACGGTTCAACATGTTGGCTTCAAGCAGAACACTTTAGGACAGCTTAAATACACTAAGCCGCTGGTCTCGTTGTCTGTTTTCTGTATTTTGAGATGCTGTGTTTGATAAAAGCACATGGCATTTTTTTTTTCATTTGTGTTTTCGAGCTTATTCGGTTTCTCCATGATCCAGGCACGAAAAACTTGTAAGTACATCGTATATCTATCTATTTTGTTTGTTAGTTTCTTTGTTCGCCGTATTATTTCCTAATTTTAGGGAATCGTTCGTTGGTTAATCGTTGGTTAGCTAGTTTATTTGTTCGTTCTAGTTCATTCGCTCGGCGTGATGGAAGTTTGCTTGCCAATTTACATGGAATAATAATACAGTTCAACGCATATCAAAATATTCAGTTGTCCTTGATCACGCAGTAGAGACACTGGCTCTCTACACAACATATACATACAGTGTATGTCTGTTTCAACAGGAAATGTGTATTCTTCGACTTAACTACACTGTACAGCACCCTGGTAACTGTGAAGGTGAGTTATTTTGAATAAATACTTCCTTCCTAGAACTTTCTTTGTCAGAAAATCCGTCTTCAAACACCTGCAGAGAAAATAAGAGCGAAAGTGTCACTGTTATTGTCAGTGTCAGTGCTAATGGCACCATCGGTGTTCAAAGCAAATCTTGGTTTTCATGGTTATCATGCTGCTGGTTGTCATTTCGACTGGTGTCAGCAATAATGTCCGATTTTCGTTTTGGTGTCTGTGGTACAGAAGCAGTTTTAGCGCCAGCAGAAGTGACATTGTCCTCTTGTTAACAACGCTTTACGTTATAGGGGCGCTTTTGGAAACAATGGCCTTATCTTGTGATTTCAGTAAGTGATAGAGATGGTTGGTACAATAGCTTTAAATTAGACAAAAGTGAATTCAGATTACGCGAAGTATTTTTGAATTCATTTTTTCTAGGATTTCCTTTTTAGAGAGGTCGTCAACACATGCCGCAAATCCTCTCCCTTGGTTATTTCCATTGTGAAGTCATTTGCCTCAGGCCATTTGTGTTTTATCCTGACAAAGCCCTCGGAGTTCAGGTCACGGTTAATCATATTGAAACTAGTGACAAATCTTATGTATACGATGCCGTTGTGTCCTGGGTTGAAAATGTCAACTACGATAGATTTACTGCACGTATGATGGCGGCCGTTTACAACGAAAGACACGCAAATGCTAATGTGACAGTTGATTGGATGGTTTACCAAGGGACACCAGTGGGTGGAGTTGCTGATGAAGTGCGGTTGTCGCGATTGTGGACTGGAACGACTTGTAAATCTCTCAGTTTTCTCTCGGTCGGTAAAATGAATAATCTTATTATAAATGTTCTAAAAACGAAGAGAAGTTTCTCCGAAAAACTGGAGCCGTGCTCAGCTCGCAGTTACGACCTTGCATGATTCATCCATTCATTATATATGCCTAAAGAGATGAAGTCGTTTAACTTAAGTGTTTCAGAAGCCACAAATGTTTTCACACATAAATGCTATTGACTACAATAGTGTCGGCCTCATACCAAAATCTTCAAAAGAAAATGGCTGGCAAAAAAATTTCTCAGGCAAATTTCACCGTCACGAAAGACTCACGCGTTGTTATCAACATTTCGAACGACATTATTACGAACGGGACCTTAGGTCCGAGATGCTTCGAACACCCGGGAAGTACAAGTTGGAGGAGGATGTTGTCCCAAAAATCCCGGGCTATTTATGGTGAAACACTCGATCGACCTTGGTATCAGTTATCAGGGGAATCAAATTCGCCAATAAAATATAAACAATTCTCCATAATTTGTTGCAGGAATATCTGTATCTTGTGTTTCAGTATGGATCTGCGTGTGAAGAGATAGCATTACCTTTTTGCCAGTTTTCTTCCTTCTGAAAGCCATTCAACTCTGGACAACTTCAAATAACCAGAAGCGAAAGAAAATAAATACCAAGAATTTATCTTATTCCTCTAAGGCTACCTAGAAGTAAATGATAATAAAATGACGATTTTACGCTTCAGTTTCTGTTCCTCTGAGAATTGCTACAAGGTAGCACTGTTGTTGCTTTTGTTGGTATTTTAACATGTAAAATTAAGACCACAAGAATATAAAAAGTAAGGAGGGTTGATTGCTCATTTATTGACAACAAAAGGCTTACACCGAGATTATTTGAAGTTTCTCTCTGTTATACCGCGAAAAGATTCGATCGAGACATTACATGCTCCTCATTAAAATGTTATTAGTTATGTACTTTTGAATGAAGTTTTGGACATATGACAAATTGAGAAAGCTTTTTGAATGGATTAAGTTCCATTTCTTAACCGCCACTCTCAGGGGAAAAATTCTGAAACAATAACACGAGTAAAAACGAGACTGCCTAGAGAAAACACTATGAATAGTTTTTATTTGTTTTTGTTTTTATTTGTTTCTTGGTTTGTTATTGATTAATTCTTGCCTCTATTGACAGTAATAATATCTTGATTACCATTACTGGTCTCCATAATGTTTTTTTCCTCTCGGTTGTGGGTTATGTTTCTTTCCTCTCATGGTGGGTTATGATGTTTCATTATTCTGTAAACTGATGTCTTGGATGTAGACCTTCTTAACATTAGTGTATCCAATGCCCTTTTCTTTCCACAAGGAGGAGACCTTAAATCATGATTACTTGAGATGTTCTTTTCTAACTTTTCGTATCGATACAAAGCTGTCAGAGCCTTCTTAAGCTGGTTATCCATACCTTCTCTAGAATTTTCTTATCGAACTTAATTCAAGATATACACAAATCTGAGCTAAGGAACAACACTACTTGGACTACTCAGATTTCATATATTTCAATGCCACTTTCATGGTTATTGCGAGGCTGGACATTCATTTTTCTTGGCAATTCACGTTGATACTTTCATTTA
Organism: Pocillopora damicornis; assembly: GCF_964200805.1. Taxonomy (NCBI): domain Eukaryota; kingdom Metazoa; phylum Cnidaria; class Anthozoa; order Scleractinia; family Pocilloporidae; genus Pocillopora; species Pocillopora damicornis. The sequence goes on from NC_142670.1 coordinate 5,336,226, forward strand.
CTTGCGAAGCTCGCTTAGCACCCGTTACTTCATCTGCAGTTGGGGTGACACCAGTGATCCTTCTTTTGAAGCGAGATCTAATCTGCATGAATAAGTTGATATCAAAACGATCTCAAGAACTGTACAACTCTATGTGCTTTGCATTTATACAGTCATAGAATTTAACTTCTTATTTCAAAGTGGAAGCCTTGCCAGGTAAAAATCTGAGCAAAAAATCTAAAGCTTATAAAGAGACTTTAAAATAAAATTTAATAACATACCTCTGAGTTTCTCACACAGTGAAGGAGGAATATTATGAAGCCCTGTTAAATGGCAATTTCAGAAATCACATTAACGCCTTTAGTAGATTCAAAGTGCTTCCATACAAGCTCCCTTAACCCTAAACCTCTTAGTATTAAATATTGCTGGGCAGCAAAAATGTCCAAACCTATACTGCTATTAATTATAGGTTCTCTACTTTGTCTCTGAATTACACTAAGTTTACCACCTGGTAAACTTGTAAGGAAGGGTTAGTACAACTTCTTGCTTTTACGCGGTACTTTTCACACGATTCAGGAATATCGAGAGGAATACAATTAGATGAAGAAAACTTTTGTCATCTCGGGTATTCGATTGTGAGGCCTTTAATGTCATGTCCTAAATCGACTTAGTCTCAATAAGCAAAATTGTGATCAGTGATGCAAAATAGATATGTGTTTTGTTATATTAAGGTTTGGTTTTTACTCCGGAAAACTCAGTTGCACTTTTTTATATAATTGTAAAGAGGGTCTTTGTTTTTATGAACAAATCTTAGAATCATGACCTGATTCCCTTTTTTGTGTCTTTTTCAACCCTTTAATTCCCATGAGTGACCAGGACAGAAATTCTTACAATATCAATACAAAATCAGGAAGACGAGTGACGAGAACCAAGAAAAGTATCAATAAGGGGATTAAAAGCTGATCTTATAACAAATTCTCGGAAGTAAAATCAGAAGAATTGTAGAAGAGACAGTAAGGAGAATTACTAATAATATCTTGGGAGTTAAAGGGTTCAACACTCTTTACTAAAGAACGCTGTAACTGTTAAAAGTTGATCAGCCACGTAGCGTGTGTTTTCCAAGTATGTCTTAATGGGATAATTCGAAAGTTGTTTTTATGTCAGGAGAGACAAATTCTTAGCAGACATGGGCTGAGTAAACTTGTACCCTGAAATGAGGTGCACTTTCAGCACCGACTTTTACCTTTGTCAAGATTCATTCTTAAATCAGAGGTGAATCCACCAACCGCCCGTTCACCTTCATACTGTATGAGCACGGATTTCATTCACTAAAAGGTGTATTTAGTTTACCTGAATGGAGTTGAACATTATGAAAATGTAGGCAAACGCTTTCTGCAGGGGCGACAGAAGACCAAATAGCCACGTGATCCCAAGCAAAGGAATCATCAACACGCATGCCCTGAAATCAAGTCTATAAAATCATGAAAAAAAGAGAAAATCAACTTGTTGTGAATTGGCATTATTCGTGTAACATAACAAAGTAAGAGGCTAAGGGCTTAGATGCATCTTCTACTGACGCCACAAAAATACTTACCTTATTTGTTCACTGATTTTGTCTTTTGCATGCTGCATGTTTGTCATCTCCTTGATAACTCGCACCAGTATCGATGTGTTTAACTGAGAACAGAAGAAAACGAGAGAAAACAAAAAACAATCTAACTATACAAAGGAAAAGAGAAGTTTGCACTTGAGCTAAGTTCTCCTAGTGGCCTCATTGGATGTTCGTCAAAAGTTGAACCCTTCCCTTCCTCGTCATTCCATCAGACATTTCCCAGGTTTCCTTGACCATTGTTTGGTAAATATCCATAAAGCTTGGAGGAGAGGGAGAGAAGCATTGTGAACGCAAAATGTTTCGCCTAACAACACAAAACAACAACCCAGGAGAGACTCGAGCCAGGACTACTCGACCTGAAAATCTTTCGCGGTAACCGCTGACGGGATCTTCCTACAATAGGGTCACTTCAAGCAAAATTTATATTTCATACATATTTCAGCTTTCGTTGGCAACTATTGATTAGAGTCTACTATTAGAGTCTAGATTAAAAAACCGGCGAGCGAAAAAAATGCTCACGATAACCGAAGGCAAAGCGTGAAAGAGGGGAACGAAAAAATTTTAAGAATTTAACCTACCAACTCGATCAGTACCACGAATACAACAAATATCCAGATCATGCCGTTAGAGGATGACATCCAGCAGCTGAATAAAAAATGAAGCATCCGAAACTTTGATAAATTATCAATTAATTAATAATTTTTTGCGCATGCATGTACGCAGTACCCTCCATATCGGGTTTGATGACTAGTAATAAAAGGCAACAAAGAAATAACAAAACAACAACAACAGCAGCCACAAACCAATCAATTAAACCAAAAAAACAAACAAACAAACAAACAAAGTACAACATAAAACGAGGATTCGTGACAGGGAAATCACACGAGGAAAAAATTATTCACTTCTTACAAATTTTCACTGATATAGCTTTTAATCCCTGGCCCGGTTCCTGCTGCAATGCCCAGCGATATGGAAACAACGACGACGGGTAGACCTGTGGATTCGAAATTCGAAGTAACAACAGAGTCAAATCATGATGTCTAAGATGATAATGGCGATGGTAATGTTCATGGTAATTAATGTCTTTCTTTTCAAAAGATTATCAAATAGAGAATGGGTTTTTAATTCATAGTTACCCCATGAAAATCCATGTGAAACCTTCATCTTGTCGTTGATATTGTAAACTTTTACAACAGACAGGTAGAAATAAACTCCCTCCATCAACATCCAGCAGAAAGCGGCCATTAGGAAATATTGCACAAAAGCTGCTACTGTAACACAGGCAGACTGCACAGGAATGAAAAAGTTGAGTTAAGATTTGGATTAAGGTCATAAAGATTTACTGAAAGAAATTCTTCTCTTCTTACCTTGTTCTCAACAGCACCACTTCCAGCTAGGAAGGTAATTTGACCTGCACCAAGTGAAGCGACTAGACTCACTCGAATCTGAGATAAAGGTCCCCTCATGTCTCTGATCAAAAATAAACAACTGATTTTATTCTACATCAGTTCAATTCTCATTTTATACAAAGTCTGATTATATTTTTATGATTCTACTTGGCTGCTTAAATAAATCTAAACTTTACACATTTAAACTGATATAATCTCTTGTTGGTCTACATGCTCAGCTTGCTTTGGAATTCTTGGGTGGAACTATGTCATGTACTTACGTAAGAACAGCATAACTGATGATTGTTAAAGTGATTCCAACCAGAGAAAAAGATAAGCCCACATATGTAAGAATTTCCAGCGCTGTTTCGTCAGTCTTAAAAATGAATGCAAAAACAGTGATTCAATACCGGTAACGGAAGAGGGCTACACACCATTTAACCCAATGCTGTGTAGTCTAAGTTCCTTCTGAAATCAATGCATGTATATGCTTATCAATATTCCTACCTTACTTATAAAGTTAATGCTGGTTCCCCGGTCAAACTGCATAAGAACTGCAAAGTGAGTCAAATGATTGCAGCTGCACTCGGTATAAAATTCGTTCCTCGATGTTAGGAGACACCCTTGTCCTGACCAACTAGAATGAGAGCAGAAAGATTTTAGAATCAGAAGGAAATAATGAAATTAGTTCATTAATACCAAATGTCTCGATAGATGGATGATCTTGAGATAAATAAGATACTGTTCGCAAGAAAAAGGAAGGAATCCACGTAACATGTGGTGTAATGGCACAGAAAGTTGAGATAATGAAGGTTGACTGATGATACAAAATTTTCTCTGATCTTTAGATTCCAAATGAATAAAACTAAAACCAAAAAAAACTGCCAGCTTTATAGACCGCTGAGCACACGGAAGCCTGAGAAGGAGAAAAAAAAGGAGTAAGAGGTGACCACACAATGTGATGTACCAGAAAATAGGACCTGAAAAAAAAGTTAGGACCGCAAGGGATTTGAACCCATTACCTCTGCGATACCGGTGCAGCGCTCTACCAACAATTTTCAACTAACAGTTCAGTAGTGTTCTTAGCTGCGAGGATCTCTTAATTTCCGTTCTTGATCGCAGTGCAAATATATGAATTTCATATATCTAAAATCATCATTCATCACTTGGATGGTTTATTTGGATCCAACACATTGACAAGCTCTCAGTTGGCTAGTTAGCTCAGTTGGTAGAGCGCTGCACCGGTATCGCAGAGGTCATGGGTTCAAATCCCATGGGGGCCTGAATTCTTTTCAGGTCCTATTTTCAACTACTAGTATAGTAGTGTTCGTAGCTGCTATGATATCTTAATTTTATTCAAAGCTGTTTACCTGTTTTTTGAAGTATTCCAAAACACGCAGCTTCTGTTTGGTGCATCCTAAAACCGTAAAGTACCGTTATTATTACCTAGTACAGCGACTCGATGGCTGATGTGGAGGTGAGAGTGCTCTCGCCGGAATTTTTCAGAGCCCTCCTTATCACTTTAGATACATGTAAATATTGTTTACAAAGGACCTTGACTTGATACGATGATAATGTTATTAATAATAATAGCAATAGAAATGATAATAGTAAAGATAATAGTGATGATGATAATATTTATAATGATAATAATGATAATGATAATAAGAAGAAGAAGAAGAAGAAGAATTAGAAGAAGAAGAAGAAGAAGAAGAAGAAGAAAAGAAGAAACAAATTAGATCAAATCAAAACAAAAGATAAAGTTACGAATTCAGATGCAACTCTTTCTTGATGAATTGTAACTTACCGCTAGGTTTCGAAATCTCAACGTAACATTCTTCCTGAGAGTGTGGTTCTTCGGCCATATCGTTGCAGACAGGATATTACTGTTGATAGACAAACGAGAAAAAAAAAAAAAAAAAAAGAAAGAAAAATAATTTAACCAACAAACAGACCGACAAAATAAACAAAGAAAATTTAATAAAAAGACAGGAAAACAGAATCAAGACGAAAGAAACTAAAATAAACGAGAAACCCAAGTCGAGGTCGAGGAAACTTATGAACATGGCCTATAACGTAGGTTATTAGCACACCAAAGCAGATTTATTTGAGATGAAAGATACTAAATGTAATACTAAGTTTTAGCAAACCTGTTTGGCTGGCCTGTTTGGAATACCTCATGGAGATCTTTGTAAATGACACAAAGTACAACTGATCCTAAGATGTAATAATGAGAACAATTTTAATGCTAATTGCGAAAAAAGGACAAGTTATCACGGTTTAAAGACCCTGCAAGTTTACCGGTGTGTTTCATTGGCATGCCCAACTTTGTAATAAGAGTGAAATATTTCGAACAAAGGACACATAAACAGGTAAAAGAAAACGAAAGCAACTGGATTAAGATATCAGCTATTCGGTTTGAATGTTTGTTATAACTTGAAACCCAGTCCCCCTCTAACCAATAACAGTGATAATCGCAAGAATAATTTGAGTAATACGACAAAAATATATTATTTTCTATGCTTAAAAAAAAAACAAACAAAGAAAAGATATAGCTCTCTAACCGTTATCCAAGCCTGTAACAGGGACACTGACATAGTTTTCTCCTTTATCATCCTCAAATTGTACTCCAGTCTCATTTTTGTGGAAAATCTTCCTGACCAAAACATCTAAATTCAAAACCGCGACTTATATTAAGTTAGGGCCGAAATAAATGCAGATGCTTTCGTAGCAGTCTCAAGTCATCGTCCTCAAAAGTTTTAAGACTAAAATGCTGGAAACCATCACTTAGAAATATATTAACTGCAAGTAGTTTGCAAGGATCCTCAGTCAAAGGAGTGTTCTCTGTTCAGTTGTCAATGTCTCAGCGACTGCGCACCTACCCCTCCCGTTACCCAAAACAGTCAACTGATAACAAGTTAGGATTAAAGTTGGGTTAGAGGTGGAGTAGGTGCACATTTGCTTAGATACTGACATTGATTCCAAACATACCATTTAGTTTTGATTCAGAGTTGCACCGAATCACATTAACAGCAAAGGTGTAACGACCGCTACAAACGTAATTGACCTGGATCCGTGTGTGAGGTAAATAACTGAGTATTTCTACTGTAAAAGTTGGTGGAAGTCGAAAGTAGAAGTCAAAATCCCGACGGCATCAATTTCTGAGATCGTTAGACCCATAACAGTTCCGAAATGCATCGCACCATCTCAGTGAAGAATGATAACCCAAACCAACTGTGTACCAGATGTTGTTTGTTCCATTTTTCAGGTAATTGCAGGTATTGGAACTCTTTTTCCATAACGCGGTGTTCAAACATGGGGGCACTAAATATCAGAATAAAATGTTTTTTTAATGATTTTATAAGATTTTAAACATGAATCAATGATATATACACATAAATTCAAATAATAAACAAGTTTGGCACAAACCTTTTCCTGTTTTTCTCGATTGGCATTCTATGGAGGTAATCCTGATGGCGAATGTCTTCAAAAAGTAGTTTCTTCCGTATTTTGGTATACCGCAATACTTGAAGTAAACGTGTTTGAAGTGAGAGACGTCATTCACTCCTACCCCTGTACTTACATCGAAGAAAGATGAACGGAGTCTATAAAACTTTAAGGAGCAATAGCTTTTCCATTCGGTTGTTTGATGAAGGCATATTGAAAAGTAATCACACCACAACTGTAAACATTGAGCAAAGTCACGTTTCCGGTATCCCCCAGAACTTCTTATTTTACAGTCAGCTTTTAACCAATGTTGAGAAGTGGCGTTCTTGATTTGCTGGCAGTTACCTCGCTTTAGCTCTGCGATGTTAAGTGATTCATAAGAATAACAATATTTTCCTGTTTCAGAGAAAAAAACAAAAAAGGACCCCTTAGTCCAAATAATACACACCCAGTGATATAATCTTAAGAGGCAGATTATATTTTAGCAAAGGGACTTCGAAAAAGTAAGGTGAAAAAAATAAATAGTCTTTTTCTGAGCCTAGTGGCCCAGACAGCCTTTCCCTCCCCTGGATGAGACGCTACTTCATCACAAGGTAACCCCCAGAATCTCATCAATCTTCCCTGGAAATTTGCCAGTAACCATTTATACTCTCAGGGGGAGAGACACACTGTGAAAGTAACGCGCCCTACCAACGAACACAAGACAAGGTCTAGAACCCAGACCACTCGACACGGAATCCAGTGTTCTGAGTATCAAAGAGGAAGAAGAAAGAGCGAAGAAGCTCACAGCAGGCAATATTTAAATTGCCAGGACTAAAACAGTCTAGATGCTCTTCTAACTAAGACTGTCAAAATCATTTTTAGATTTTTAAGTTTCGAGGCTCTTGGAGAGTTTTTTTTTTTCGTTTTTTTTCCCAATATTTCACGATTTTGACACATTTTTAATCCACCATTAATTTCCTCGTGATTTCGTTGGCCACCTTACGTCACGAATGACCCCGCGTAGGTCGACATTTGCCCTACGATTATTTGCGTCGAAACAAAGCAAGGAGGAAAAAAATATCATCACATTTCTACTATTTTATATGGAAAAAAAACCAAACTTGATCCGTAGAGTCTAATGATAACGTTATTAAAAAGCTGGTCGCCAATAAGCAACACTGGCTTTTTAACTAGCGGTTTTTGCGCGATATGAGGATTAATTTTATTATATAAATAAACCCCTTTTTTCCTTGCCAGTAGGTCGGCTGTTATTTTATTCGGCTGAGAGATTGCCCTCCAAATTTCACCATTTCTCTTGAAGCTTTGCTTCCTGGCCAAGTATTCAGTTTATTTCACTTTCAAATCCGCGAACAATATCAATTGCGATACCCACTGCCCGAAGTGGGTCTAACTACTGAATAATTTTAAACTTCTTTAAATTTAGAAGCGTTCGGTCTTCCTCACCTCTTGAACGAAAAAAAAATGGCATTCGCAAAGAAGATACATTGCCAAATGGATCTTTTTTGAATAAACTAAATTCATGCAAAATGAATGTTAAGTTGAACAAAAAAAGCTAATTTTTTCCTGCTCCTGGCTTATACTCGGTTGACAGAGAACTAAAACGTATTCAAAATGTCTTTCAAGGCACGAAATAGAAAGCAAATACATTTCCCAGTATTGGTCATTTTCCTCTTCTTTCATATCGTCTGTCACTAAAACTGACTTACCTTGAGCTATATTCCGAACATTCCAAATAACTGCAAAAGAAAGGAAACACAACCGCGGCAAAACATGACAAAAGTAAACCATTCTTTTTAATAACACGGCAGTGTTGCACTCGAGTCGTTGAGGCATTGCTCAAGTGGAAAAGAACAGGTGGAATTTTAAGCAAACAAACGATTTGATCTGAATATTGGGCCACGGCCGAATTTATTGTTCAGTGCTACCTGTCACCCTGACATGTTTTTCGTCACAGTCAATATCGATTCCCTTCACGGTTAATTCTTGAGGTAAATAATTTGGTATGCTTGAGAGACTGTGGTCTTATTTCCTCAAACTGCAATCACAGAAACACATTTTGTTAACCTTTCCATATATTATCAGTAGAGTATTCGTTTCTGTTTGGACCTGTTATAACTAACGCATTTTTCCTGGTGTAAGAAAAATAATTAGGTTGAATAGGAGATATAAGCATGATAAAGCGATGGAAGAAAACCAATATTAAGGTGTATTAGAAAGCACGTTTTAAATTGGTATTAATACTGGCAGTTATATGAATAAGTTAGTTTAAACAGCTATTTTAATTTTTAATTAAACCTTCGCCTTGAGGTAAATAATTTTATCTCCTAAAATCACCAAGATAGAGCAGTCCATCAATTCCAACTGACCTGAAAGTTCAGTATTGGTTGAGTACTAAACGGAAACATTACCTTATCATAATGAAAAAAAAAATATGGGTAATATAAGGGGCATAATGCATATTTGATAATGAAAAGAATGGCATATACCATATATAATTTAAACGTAGTCGAAATTGGCTTTATATTCGTCTAAGCGTTTTACGTTAGTTTTGCAGAATTTATCAGACGATTTATGCAACAATAAACTTTTTACGCTGTCAGTTAGAAACTCACTCTACGACCATTCTAATCCAAATGAATAATAGAGGACTACATTGTATTTTTATTACCTCATGTGCTATGAAAAATTTTAAAGAAATAATGATTAAAAAAAGCAAAATCTTTACCAAATCAAAATTAGTTGAAGCAAAAAGGCTTCTTGAGCTATTGTATAGAAAGGAATCATTTTGCCGTAAGCGGCAGCTATCAAGCGTTCCCTGTAACCAGTATATTTAAGATTATTAGCTTTGTTGTAGAGGAAAGGTCCAATCGTTTTATATGTCTTGGTTCTTTCTACACAGAATTCGAAAATCGTGGCGTTCAAGAATCATTTCGCGTCGTTACCGGGTTGGATGAATACCTTATGGCGGCTGATTTTCATTTGTTTTCACTCAATCATTACGCGACTGTATTGTTGTATTGATTCCGTGTATTCGTCCTTGGAAACTCGACATATTCAGCCAGCAATTATTCACAATTAGCCGGTTATTTACTTTTTGTTTCCACAATGCTGATAAATAAATGCTAAATGCTCATCACATTTTCCAGATTAATTGCATTTATGCGGTTTTATCCGGAGGTAAATCTGCAGTATTATGTTTACATCTAAATTGGCTTTCATTTGGTATGAAAGCAGCGACTCTTGGATCACGTAGCTTTTGATCGGTTGATTTTTATTGAAGTTTTCACCCTACGGAGAAAAATCTTAGAGCGGTGGAAATTTGGTTCAAATTACAACGTAGTTTTATATTTAGTCTGGTGAGAGAATTTTTTTCTTTTTTTTTTTTTTATTATTCTTAACTTTTATACACGAGTTTAAAAATCAGCCACTCAGTATCTATTTATGGTGCTCCTAGAAGCAGACGAAGGTTTCGCTCATCAGTTGTTAAATAAGAAGAGAAAAATTAATAAAGGCAATTCATAAAGATGCGGTAATATTTACAGGAGTTGATTTAAGTGCTTCGAGACGTCAACAGAATCCATAAGCAAAATCAATAACTACAGCTTCAGAAGTCTGTAAATAATTTAGTGAGATCAAAGAAAACCTTATCAGTTGAATTAAAGTTTTTTGTTAATATTTAGATGAATGGAATTTAGCTCTTTTGAACTACTTCTGACCTTGTACACAATTTTAAATCTACCACAAAAATTAGAGCAAAATCAAATGATAATTATTTTGGATTAAAGAAGTTTTTTTACACTGTCAAATCATAAGTGCATGGCTTATTCAAATTTCTTACTTAAGTGTTATCAGCCACCCCAATGGAGACTCCATTGGGCGATTGCCCCTCGCCCGATAGCATTGTTATCATCCTGGGCCCGGTTGTATAAAGGTTGGATAACACTATCCAAAGGATTAATCGCTATCAAGCGGATAAGTGATCGCAAAACTTATGGCATTATCCACCGGAAAGAGATTTATTTAGCGGATAGTGTTATCCGACCTTCGCACAACAAGTGCCTGATGCATATCAGCCGTGCTAAAATTATTCTCGCTCATAAGCCATTGGACCGAGCCCCGTTAACCCATAATGTTTTGTATTAATCTAATTATGATCAAATAAAAAGGAAGTACACTTCAGGTATGTAAAGTAGAGAGTGATGCCATACTCTCGAGAAAGTGAAAAAAGAAAAGAAAAACAAACACCCAAATAAGCAGGATATTCATTCTGTTTCTTGCCTTTAGCTCTCAGGCCAGGTCTTTGTTTATTATTACTGGTTTTTTTTTTTTTGCCTTTTTTCACTTAGGAAGTGAAAATAGATTGCATCAAGAAGTGAGGTGCATTTATTCTAACAATCTACGCAATGTGATAATCCTTTATTCAGAGAGCGAAACACACGGCTCGAGACTCACGTTTTACGCATATGATACGCCACACACCTCACGATAGACTCAGCACGCATGACGCATGACGCACGTTTTTTAGTGTTTCTTGTTTTACGTGAAGAATCATAATAGATAATTACTATTTCCGCGACGAGCTGACTAACAAACTTGTAAACTCTATCTCTTAGACTCTGCCATTCCATTAGGCTCTATGGCTTGGCGCTTGTTGATTTTGAATCTGGAATAAACTAGTTGGCTGCATTTGAATTTTTGTTTCTTTTTTGTTTTACTCCATCGGCATCACTTTTGGCTGGTTTCTCTCTTCCGTGGCAGGGTAAATCATGCCAATTCTTTGTTGCAGTCGATCTCGAATCTGCAGGTGAAGAAAAATAGAAAAATCAAGCAAATAATTGATTATAATAAATTCCCTTGGCAGATAACCCTGTTCATGCATGTAGTGTTCAAGAATGAAGTTTACGAGAGGTACCATTAATACATCGCATCATAATGATAATTAGCAGGTAATTTAGTCTTAAAAACTGAGTTGAAAACGCAAATTAGCCACCGTAAATGTTAAAAAAGCTGACGTTTCGAGTTTGCTACACTCTCCCACCGACGCAGCACCACAGTTTCTTTAGAAACTTATCCCTTTATTCATAATGATAATTAAGTTGATAGATTAATGATGATAACAAAACCAAGAGCAGTTAAATTCGGTCTGTAATCATACGAGTTATCAACAAAATCGGATCCGGACGAACGCGAAGCGGGATATGGACACTCGTATACAGAAGGCAGTAGTAATATACTTACTCAGCTACAATAAGAGATATTTTTTTTGGTAGCTTAGTTTTTCATTTCATGGATTCATGTATAGGGAAATATTGCATCATTTCTTGGAAAATCTCACTTGAATGTTCCCAACGCAGTGCAGATACATTTTTTTTGCTACCTTAGTTTTTTTCGGTCAAATACACGACCTTTATACATTATACACTAAGACTACCTTGTTTAGATAATTATCTTAATGACGTGGATTCATTTATAGAGAAATATTGCATCATTTCTTGGAAAATCTCAGCTGACTGTTCCTAACGCAATGAAGAAGAAAAATCAAGAAACCCTAATAAAGAAGAACGAACCTTAAATTATACGTCGTCATTTGGGAATATAACGCACCGATCAAAAGCTGAAATTTTTTATGTGATCGTGCTCTTCGGGATATACTTAAAAAACATTTATTATTACCCGCAAGGAATCAAAAGGTTGGGAAACTAACAAGCACAATTTTCAGTAAATAGCGAAAGTTTTGCTCAAGCCCAACCTTAGCCGTTGTCCCTAACACTTTCTCTCTCTTGCCAGGGATGGGTGATGGCTAAATGCCACGGAGACATTAGGAAAAAAACAAACAATAAAAAAAATAACAACAACAACAAAACATAACAAAACAGAAAAAAACAAACAAACAAAAAAATAACAAATGGATGATTGTCTCTACCATATGAGCGTTTAATGCACATAACGATATTCGTTAATCATGTCAGAGAAACAAGTATGAGCAATACACAAGATCTTCTTGGTCTGAATTGTGCCAACTTTACAAGCTTCAAGAAAACATGAATTGCAAAAATTTAAAAATGTAACATAAACAAACATAGCTACACAATGGTTTCAAACCTGAGTAGAGTTAAGGATGATAAAAATGTAGGTGAATGCTCTAGGCACTGGTGACAAAAGGCCAAACAACCAAGTGAATCCCAGAAGAGGAAGCAAAATAACACATGTCCTTATACCAAGTCTGAAAGTAGGAAGGAAATATGAAATGAGCCTATAAGAAAGCTTGTTTAACTAGATCAATTTTATTAACCGGTCGCTGTGTTTAGCTAGATACGTAGTTTCTTCACATTAAGCCTTAGCTGTGTGATTTGTTTTGTTAACTTCCAAAGTGGCTGTCTCCAACCAAGAGCATAACTGGGTATTGACAAACTGTCAGAGAAAACTGAGAAAACGCTAAGAGCTTACTTGAGATGGAAAGTTGACTCAAGGAAAGTTGCAATTTACTTAATACTACAAAATCCCTTTAAAATCTCGGCCGTGTGAGCCACTATGCTCGAGAGTAGACATTACCTGGTTTAATAAGTGAATTCAAAATCGCATGCTACATTATTCCTAAAGAAAGATGTTTTAATAGAAATTTGATTTTGATAGACCTCGCTTACCGTGGAGTGACAGAACGAAAAACATCTTTCTTTATTTCTTTACCGAGCTCAAAACTTACCATCTCTCTAATTCCTATCTACATACATTATTCTTGGTTAACAACGTTGCTCACCGTACGTGTTGAATAGTTCCCCTTTTTTGCTGCATTTTGGTCATTTCTCTGATGACTCGCACAAGAATCAGTATGTTCAGCTTAAAATGAAAACATCTCAATGACTGACAACGAACGAATTGGTGGGATACAGATAGGTAGAAAGAGGAACACAAGCAAACACTAGGACACAAACATGCAGAATGACAGCCCATAGTAAATAGTGCTCAGTAGAAAAACAACGATGATAAATTGTAGTCCATTGATTGTAGTAGAGAACACTCCTTATCAAGTATGGTTTTACTTACCACTTCAACTATTATCACAAACGCAATAAAAATCCAAATAAGATTGTTTGCAGAAGACATCCAGCAGCTATTCAAAAAAATGAAAATGTCTTATAAAAAACCACAATTGGAGAGAAAATGGCAAAGGAATTTCAGGGTTTTTTTATATCTCTAAAGATTTCTCATTAACTGTTCATCGTCGACAAAGCTCTTGATTCCGTCTTTTCCTGCAGCGATACTCAAAGAAATAATGACCATTACTGCAGGAAAAACTGCAAGAGAAAAACAATAAGTAACTCGGAGTTGTGACAAGATACAACTGCAGACACTGAACACAGAGATGTGAGTATTGCTACTGAAACTTACCCCATGAAAAAGCATGATAGATAGCCATCCGGTTTTTAATGTTGTAAACTTTCACAATAAACAAGTAAAGGTAAATTCCCTCCACCATCATCCAACAAAAAGCGGCCGTAAAAAAGTATTGCATCAGAGCCGCCATAGCGACACAGGTAGACTAAAGAATTGCCGATACAAAAACGCAGTTAAGAGCTTTGTGCTGCAATGGCAATAAACATCCGTGTTTGTCACTATATCGAGTAATTCAGGAAGTCCAGATTATGAGAAAATCATGATTGAAAGTGAGTGCCCGCCGAATGCTTGCCACCCGTTAGGAGAGTCGTGAAAGTGCTTCGCTATATTTTGTTATAGAACTGCAGGTCAGGGAACCATGATGAGTAATTTCTTGATCTCATGTAATAGATGACATCAGGACTAGCAAATATGAAAATGGTTGCATTATGAAATTGCTGCGTGGTTACACAGTTGTGCCGATTTTGAAGCATTCGTGGTTTCAGCCCGCTAAATTTGACAAGGCCGTCCATTGTATAAGTAGCAGAATATCTAGAATTGTGGCCAAACAACAACTGGATGATGATCATGATGAAAACAATGATAGAATGTAAAGAAGTGAACGAAAGAGGAGATGAGACATGAGTCCATCAGCCATATTATTTCTAAAAAAAAAGTCTTGCACCGCATAAATAGCGCATTGTCGTCTTTAGCAAACAGATCTTACGAATTCTTTTCATCAATGTTCTCATATTTAGCATCGTAAAACAAAAGATCATTTTTTTTTTGCCAAAAAATTATAATGGGTAAGTAAATGCTTGGTTAGTTAAGTATAAAAGAGCACAAACCGTGATTGTTGATTTGTTAATTCCAGCAAGAAAAATGACTTGCCCAGCTCCAAGAGATCCAGTCAGACTCACTCTTATTTGAGAGAGAGGTTGGTGCATATCACTGTAACAAGAAAAAGCGCTCAACGACGGAATAAGTTATCACTTAAATAATTATTAGGAAACATTGAAAAACAGCCCCTAATTTAAGTGGTGTTACACTTGTCTGTATTTTGACTTACCTCAGGATAATGTAGGAGAACACAGTAATTGTTATTCCAATGAGGGAGAGAGCTAAGCCCACGTACGTAAGATTGTTCAATGTTTTTTTATGTGTTCCTGTTATCTGCTTTGCATGTGAATAGAATACGAAAAAACAAACCAAAAAACAGCAATAACAAATAAAAAAGTTATAATGAAAGAAAATAAAAAAGTACTATTTAAAAGTTGCATGAACGTAGTAGACACGAGAGACGCTCTCTCTTTGAACTCGATCACTGAAAGATTAAGTTCGTTTAGTTCTTAATTTTGCAAAGCAGAGCTTGTTTCAAAGTAGTTACCAGATAAACATCATTCTCTTAGTGTTATGACTTGAAAAGATGTCCAAACATTTTGAAAGTATGCGTCATTACTGGTGTTCTTTGCCTTTGTTACAGATACAGCCGAGTGTTTCGTTAATTAGATTATGAAATTATGAGATCGAAAACATAGCAACAAACAAACAAACAAACAAACAAAAAACAAGTTAATATGTTTTCACATTATCATTACCGTTTGAGTACCATCGTACTCGAATAAAACCGCGAAGTGAGTCAAATGATTACAACTACACTCTGTTTCTTCTGAATTGCTCTCTAACGTTACCACATGGCAGCCCTCCCCAGACCAGCCGTCTGGACTGAAAAAGGTATGGTGAATGATCAATGCTGATTAACAAAAGAAGAGCTAAATATTCGATAGAACAAACCTGTTCTGTTCCGCTCTAGGATGGTCAGCCAATGAGAGTTAGGGTTAAAAATTTACTTTCAGCAGGTTTGATAAATTTTAAGTTTATAAAGGAAAGAGTTAAAACTTCATTTGGACTGTTACCTCTCTTCATTAAATTCATTCCAAAACACACACTGCCTTTTAGTATCAGTAGCCTGAAAAAGATAGCATATGGAAGTGAAAAGAGAATGTTTTATATGCGTATACAAAACCATTATTGATTGAAAAATAACAATAAAATACAGTTAAAAAAAAAACTTGATATTTCTGAATCTCATGATGACATTCTATTCCAATTGTTTCGGCATTGGATCCATCATCGTTGCTATTAGTTTTGAGTTAAGGCTCCTAAGTGCGAAGTAATTGTGAGGGTAAATTTACTTTGAAATGACTCGTTTGGAGTTCATATTTGCATCAAATGGTTCAATTATCGTACCTTGTATTGTTGTCGATTCGAGTTGGTTTGAAGAGCGCATGTAGATCTGTGTATATGATACCCACCAGCAATGAACCTTAGTTAGAAGAAAAAGGAAAAACTCGGTTCAGTATTTATCTTTAATTTTTTAAACTTACTAATTCCAGTGAAACAAAATTTCGACTTTTTGTGGTTCCACGAGGTAGAAATCTTGATTATTTCCGTGTGAAGCTCTCTGGAGAAGCAGAACTATTCACAAAATAATAAAAAAAATTAGATTGTGTTCATGAAATGTTACCTAGATTAGACAAACAAAGATACATCTAAGGTTAACATAGCTAGTGTTTCGTAAACCCTGTAGATTTGTGCCATTGATTTACTGAGATGATGTTGCACATACTTGAGAACAAAATCCTCAAAAGCCTTTGCAGTTTCAGATATCGATTTCACACGCTCCTCCCTTTTTTTTTAATTCACTTGCGTTTCAAGGTTGTGAATTCTCCTATACTCTTCGATAGTGTCTTGGAACAAATTGACTGCCTCCTAACAGTGAGAATGGAAGCAAGGGAATGAATAAATTAAGGAAAGTATCAGTGGCGGATTCACAGATAGATGAGTAGGTGTTGAAACGGTCACTCTTTTATTTTTATTTGTCTTCCAAAACTACTGAGAGAGTCAGTAAAGAATGTTCAACTAACCTTCAAGCTGCTATTTTGCTGGACATCTACTTTGTTTAAGGTAGAAACAAAATCCTTAGCCTACCATCAAGAAAACTGATGTTAAGCACGTGATCTTAATCTAATAACACCTTTGTTTCCTTTTGCAGAAATAACTGAAATTATACTCTCGCAATACATACTGAAGTTAAGCCCATGATCTTAATTTAATAACAGTTTGTTTCCTTTTGTGGAAATGCTCTCTTGATACAGCTCGTAAAAGGTTAATTCATATTACTATTAGTTTATTTATTAAACGCGCCGTCGAATTTAGATATTTATCTACAGGGCTAAGTCTTTTAGACCCAAAGGGAAAATAGAGTTTTATACAGATGAAACATTTTTAATCCTTCAGCTTTCAAATAAGATTTATGTATAGGTTTAAACCAAAAATATCAAAAACGACAAAAATGAAATTAAAAAAGGCATAAAAAAGGAAAAAAATTAAAAGACATAAACAATTAATAAATAATTTAATAATGAAGTGTGTACCAATTTTTCTGTCTTAGAGCTGATCTTTGGTGCCTCTGGTGTAACTGCCGTGGATGAATCTGATGACTTATCAAAACCTGTTTATAAAATGCCAGCAGAAGCAAATAGTTTGAATTCATTTAGAGGCTACCCTTAGACAGCAGCCATAGAATATCAATAGGCATGCAGAAATAGGTGAGCTACGTTACTTACTCTCTGTGGTCTTAACTAGAATATGAGAAGTTGTAGAACCTTGGATAAATTCTCCTTGAGGAGTAGTGACATCAGTTGCTACAGCTTATTTGGTAGATCCATCAGTTGAAGAGGCCTCGGTTTTCGCCGCCTGTGTAGTAGGCTGATATAGGATACAAACATTTAATTTGGCACTCTTTTGCGTTGCATATTTGCCTGCAGCTTGTTCCAATGCACGTAAGACGGCATGAACTCTGAGCATTGCAAAACTGTGTACAACTTCGCCCACTGCAAATTAGATTACAAGCGCCTGAATTGCAATTCTGTTGACATGTCTGTCCACTGCATGTCAAATTGCAAAACTTGGCAGCTCTGGAAGCAGGTGCCTTTGTCTTTTTGAACACAATTCTGGTTGCATCTGTTTTTTTCTTCGTAGTCACATGTCATGCTTTTTACATTCGTAGCTCTTATGACAATTACTGCAATAAAGAAGTGAGATAAAGTTAACAGATAAAAACTGATTAAAAAATCGTTTCCAACGTATTTTGATCTAATATTAGACTTGCTGATTATTTATTTGGAATCCCTCGGTACCAAAAATAAGTATTTTCTTCGGGTACTTGCAGCTTGCAGGTTAGTTGAACATTCTTTACTGGCTCTCGGTAGTTTTGGTAATATTACTGCGAGGATCGCTTTCATATTCATATCATATTATTGTCTATCAACTTTTGCGGCAATCAACTGATAAAAGTAAAGATGAGATACGTAAGACGCGCACGAGACGGTCAAACAACGAGTCCCGCTATTAGTGCAATAGTTTATCAGACCGATTTTCGCTTTTATTGGCCTCACTCCAGATCAAAGTTACAATTCCTGTACTTATATCAATATCCAAAATTTTACCTATCGGATTTGTAATACAGCATTATTTTACGTGCCCATTCTAGGATCCATTTTAATATGATTTCCTAATATGTTTTGTGGCTCAAGGGTTTCTAGAAGTCAAGTGCGAAAAGAGCGTTTAAGAATACATATTTTAAAGCAAATGGGGTAACCCACCAAGCACATAAAATGCTAAACTTCCGTTTCTATTCCCTTGTAGAGTAAATCAATCCAGATGGCGAGGATCCGAAATTAAGAGAACAGATGATGAAATGAGCAATGTTAAAGGGCCAAGCTCAACCAGGATGCATTGCAGGGGTTGTGGCCATCTTCAGTATTTTCTGTATTATTCGCCTGAGCCTTTGCATTCGTGATCAAGAACCGGCTCTTTTAAACCTCAAAAAGTGTCTTTAATTGTCTATTATCTATTTGCTACGAAAATAAGGAATTTTGGAGACAAGTCAAACAGCACTTGAGCACTTGGGAGACCAACAGACGGAGAAACGTAAACAATCGATTGCAAGCCTAATACCATGTAAGTTTTTGAGTGACATTTCTCTCCCAGTGAGATCAAATTTAGCAATACATTTATGTAAAATTCCATCTTGGTATCCTATAATCTTTAAGCGTATTTTGAACCACTTTATGCTTTGATTAAATTTGAAGCGTGACGAATTTAATTATAGAGAGACGTCACACTTCTCTTTCAACGAATCCTTTCTTTGCACCTGAGGTATGATACGAATAAACATTTAAGTATTGAAAGATCTTCGTCTCTCTGTGATGCGTTAGAAGTCAACTGTCGATTCCCTGATAAACATCCTGTTTCCGTGCACTTTTGCGTCCAAGAATATAAATTCTGATTCTGATATTTCAAGCGTGGATAATTTTCGTATCGTGGTACAATGTACAGAATGTAGCTGTTTATTCGCATTAAAAATTTTACCACTTTGTTTTTGGTTCTGTTCCACAGACGAAAAAAATCGTTATCATACCTCTTTCTAAGTAGGGGTTTAGTTTACCTCCCTCTGTGTAATTATTATTTGTTTTTATTTCTTTTCTCTACTTTCTTTTGCCACAGCAAAAATTTGGACTTACACTGTGCGAAAATATGCTTAACAGCTAAGATGATTTTACGGAAGCAAACAGGCCTTAATAACAAACACAACTTTATTGCACGAAACTCACAAACACTACTTAAAGCACTTTGTTAATAAGCTTTCACATTAGAATTACAATCAAAGGCAAATTTGCGGAGAAATTGAATCTATTAAAATTGATAGGCGAATACTACTTCACTATTACGTAATTAAACAATTTAGAAAAAAAAATTTAAATGTCTAGTACGCAATAATACCATGACCTCACTTTTCCTTTGGGCAAAGCTTAAAATACTGAAAGGCGAATGAATTCTGGATCAAGACGGATTTAGAAACACGCAACACACAAACAATCCTTTATATTCACCATACACTACAGAAAATAACCGAGGCCCCTAAAAAAATAGCGAGAAATGGAATCTTTCAAAACTGGCCAAAAAATTTGTGGGAACTATTCCATGTACTGAAATAAGAAAAGAACGGAAGTTAGCACATCGTGATTGCAATGAATCGAAAATTGTAAAGGATTTAATAGTCTTAAGGTCTAATCAGCCGTGAAGACCAAAAATTCAAGCTATACCACGTACAATATTAATCCTAAATTTCTTTTTTTCTATTTTAGACATATTCAAATCCCGAAAGATCTGTATAAGAACACTTCCAATTCGCACGAGCTTGTCCCTTGCTCTTTAAGAGAATCTACCTTTATGAAAACATTGCGAATCATTTCGTCCCATTTCTAAAGAGTGATCAGTTACCGTAAATCTTTTGGTAAAGAATATCAAGGGTGCCCCTTACTCTTCACAGGTGGGGCAGTAAAGCAGGAGGAGGGGGATGATCTGTTTATGTCCATATGTCACGCAAACTTTATCAATATTAGGTTAAGAGAAAGGACTGACAAATATAAGTGAAAGTACCATGAATCCCGCCAATTGATCAAAATTAAATGGGTAAGGCTTTTAAGTCTTTATTGCTTCCCCCCCCCCCCCTCCCCCTCTCCCAAGTTGCTAAAACCGTGCTGGTTATCACTTTTTTTTAAGTATTTCGTAACTCGACTTGCCCTCACGCGATGTACAGATCTCTGCGGGTGAAGATGTTTGAAATTGATCCTCCTGGGAGGTTTTAATTTGCAGCAGGCAAATGCACTGCTCATTTTGAGCAAGATGTCGCGCAAGTGCCAACACTCAGTCGGTTTGCTTTATGCTTTTTTTGTTGTCATCTTCGTTTCTCCAGCAAGAGGAGGTATGTCGATACGGGTTTCCTTTATATGGTCATAAAATGGCTGAAAGGGATTATTGACGTGAAACATCTATTTTATACTGATAACAACGTGGACTAGAAAGAAAATAAATAAAGATAGAAACGGGGGGGGGGGTACTTAGATGCAATAGAACAATTTACCGGATCGCAAAATAGAGTGTGCATCATAAGTTCTGGACAACTGCAAACAAGAATAACTAGTATTTCAATGCGTCTTTATTTATTTCTTAAGAGCTCTTGGTCTCAAGGCCGAAAAGGAAAACATTACTACTACCACACCAGGTCTGTTCGCATGCAAGAAGATCTCCTTTCAGTATCATTTCTATGGCGGAAAGCAAGTAAAAGTCTTTGCCTCCGTTGGCCATACAAAGAAGAGCCATGTCCTCGTAATGGTGGCGCGATCTGGGTTGACGATGTCATTGAAAGTGGATTCACAGCATGCGTTGAAGACAGCTCGAACGGTACTAAGGAAGTGAACTGGATTGCTGTTCGGACCGCACCGTCGGGATCGCAAATAAGCACCAAATTGCTGAGCTCTTGGACAACTGGGACGGAGTGTGAGAGGATGGATTTCCAACAGGTAGAGTTGTGTTAATCAACGATTGATTAAACAAGCGTGCTTTCGAAAACAAAGGCACTTGACCTTCCATTAAACTCGCAGTATGCAATGTTATTAAATATATTAACTCAATTTACAATTTCTTATCTTTAATATCATTATTTTTATCGTAATTATGATTATTATTACCGCTTGTCGTGATGTTTCCTGCAAATATTTAGATATGGTTTGATTTATTTCCCTTTGAACTTCTCGCCCTTAAGTCTGTCGGCAAGGCCTTAAAAATGTGTAACGGATCCTCTGGTGTTTCAGCGTTGTATTTTCATATTGTGGGCTCACCCAAATCTTATAGTGGCACAAAGAAACCAACATCCTACACACCCATCCATCACCTCCTTACCCTGACGAGAAACGATGATCGGTTCCTGGTTCTTGTATGTTTGTCTTTATGTTCCTTTCATTAGTAAAGTTTTCACTAAATAGTTAATCGTTATATACCGCCAAATTTATTTGTGTACCTAATAAATATTAGTTGCACCAAAATTGATTTATACGGTTCAGGCCTGATTACCGGTTAAATGATCAATCAGTATATCATATACTCGTGTTCTCGGGCAACTTGATTCTAAGACAAATAATTTTTCCATAGAATAACAATGATGCCAGAAATGTTTCGTTAAATATCATTAATCAAGCTAAGTCTGTGATTTAGAAAATTACTTAACAGCTGGACGAAGAAAAAAGCATAAATACAAATTGAATTAATTTGAATCAGCTACAGTCTAAGCAACATAAGTGAAGCTGTTTACAAATTCATATAGTATTTTCCCATTTTATAGGCAAGAGAAAAGTTCAAGGTCCACTGATTACTCTCGATCCTGCGCAGGAATCCTAGTATCATTGTGACTTTGACGGGCTTGAGAGTTTCCTCTACTGTCACCTGGCCTTTGATTAAATGCATCTGGAAGGAGTTTTTGGACTCTTCTTTTGAAACGCCCCCTTATCTAGATACGAATAAGGTCAAATTAGGGGCACTTATTATTTGTAACCAGTTTTCTTGATATGAATTACAGAGACTCAAAATTTATATTTACCTCACTATTTCCCAAGCAGTGAAAGAAGAAAATGAATAATCCCTTTAAAGAAATAAAATATGACTTTATTGGTTGATAAATAAACAAATAGGCAAATATATGCAGAAAACAAGTAGCTTTACCCTTTTTGTCTGCTTTGTTTTTTTTTTCTGTCGTGAATGTAGGGCTGTGTTTTCTAGAACAACTCCGCTGGAGATCTCCTTTCCTTATCATCTATGATCGATTACTTATTTGAGGCTTATTTTTCCGAAAACAACTCTATCCGTCAGAAGTAATCGATTCATGGTGACTTAGGCAGAGCTTTGGAGATAAAAATGCAATTTCAAAAGGAAGGTTTAAATGGTCTTGAGTCGGCTTTTATTCGGAGAGTCACGGGTCTGGCGTCTAAAAGAAAATCTGAATTATCTTTCGATATGGAGACGCTTTTCAGTATTTCTGACACGCATCACGCCGTAAGTACGCCCTTATTTCTACCCATGAGCAAACGGTTGTTGATGACTTTACCTGAGTGGAATTAAGGATTACAAAAATGTAGGAGAAGGCGATGTGTAACGGCGCAAGGAAGCCAATCAGCCACGTAACACCCAACAATGGAGCTAACACCACGCATGCACGGATACCAAGCCTGGAAGATGAATATTCGCCATGAAAACACGAGCTTTTTATCTGAATTCTGGATCTTTTTCCCCTCCAGTAGAAGTAAAGAAAGATTGAAAACTCTTGGCTTAAATTAAACGCAATGAATAGCCAAGATATAACGTTTGGAGTGACATACCAACAAGTTGGAAGGTCCTTCATCGAAAACAAACTATCCTTTATGTGCCAGGGCGTCTTTTAAAGCACGTCCTTTTGAAGTCTAAGCTTTCCACCAAAAACAAAGAAACAAACAAAAATATTGACATTATGTACCCCATTTAGGGGAGAAGCAATTCTTATCATCCCACCTGATCTGCTCAGTCTGGCTATCTTTCACCTGTTGGATTGTTGTCACTTCCTTGATAACTCGCACGAGGATCATCACGTTAATCTTCAGGTATTAAAAAGGAAAACAAAAGAAGAGAGAGAACATGAAAAGACAAAAATGAAATATAACACAAGCTTCTGTTGAAAGTTTTTCTAGATGACTTTCAAAGGCTCATCACGAGAATAGAAACGATTGAAAAAACGTTTTCTAATCAACGTTGAAATAAATATGTTTAGATGACTAAACTCCTATCTGTAAAACTTCAATATGTTGCCACTTACAATTGCGATCAATCCAACAAAGGAAACAAATATCCAAATGATATTGTTAGAGGAAGACATCCAGCAGCTTAGAAAAATAAAAGGCACAGGGGAACAAACTTTTAATTTTTAGACTTTAAGAGCAGCATTTAAGTGGGTTTCGTGGCAGAAGGTCAAATCAAAACCCATTCTTAATGCAGTATGTTGCCTTTTTATTACTTTTCAAAATTACGAAGAGACGTCATGTTGTAAAGTAGCTTATAAATTCTTACTCTCCTATAATAATACATAGAGAAATCCCCAGTCTGAAAGAAGGGGGTGCCTTGTGGGTAACAAGTCCTTGCACTCCCTGGAGTCCTGGTTTAAAAAATTTAGGAGTCAGGGAAAGGGGAAGGTGACACGAGGGCACCAAAGTCCTTCCCCCGTCCGCCGTTTTTTTTTTTTTTTTTTTTTCTTTTTTCTGTCCAGGTTCATGCTTTCAGGCTTCCACCATTTTGTATACAGTCTATAAAATAAACAAACTTTCAAACTTTCAAACTTACCTTTCATCATTAACAAAAGTTTCGATTCCATCATTTCCTGTAGCGATACCCAGACATACAACAACTATGATTGCAGGCAGTCCTAAAGAAAGTAATAACGAAAATAGGTTATAACGCGATTATGTAAATTTCCAATCTGTATTTTATGTTGTTAGTCATGAAACCTTTTGATTGTGAATATGAAATTACTAATAAACCGTGAATTACAAAAGCTGAGTGATTTCAGTCAACTACATCTGCAAGCATGTTTAGGTCTAGTGAGCACCAGAAATATTTTAAGATTGACTAAGGTACACCTCAAGACGATCCAACGGTTTTCAAAAACTGCGCATGTTCATTTGACGAATTAAAAAATGAAGCCATTTTAAGAAAGTTTATTCGTATCGGTTTAAGCCAATCACAATCAAGATATTTTGTCGAGTACATTTTTTAAGACCTATCCCGTTTTTTAACATATTCCTCACCCCAACAAAAGCCATGATAGCGATACATTTTGTCGGTAATGTTGTAAACCTTTACAACAAATAAATAGATATAAATCCCCTCGACAAGCATCCAGCAAAAACCGGCCATCAGGAAATACTGCATAAGAGCTGCCACAGCTACACAGGCAGCCTGCAAGGAAAAGGTTATCCGTAAAAATGTAATAATTCGCCTGTCAAATAGTATTTGTCAAAACAGTAATCCAAAAAACAGAAAGAAACAAAACCAAACAAAACAGAACGAAAATTGTAAGAAAACAGACAAAAATTGCAACATATAAAGAGAATATGCCAACAAAAAAAAGAGCAAAAATATCCAAGCAAAAAGAATCATTCTATGGATCAGTCAGTATTTAAATCAATAAGAAGCTAGATCTATTAAAAAAACAAGCAAACAAACAAATAAACTAACAAATCAGAAGAACAGCAGCATCAACTAAGCAACACGAAAATAGGAGTTCAAAGAGTCACATGGTTTCCCGTGGAGTCAATTCCAGCGAAAAAGATTATATGTCCTGCTCCAATGCAGTAAGTCAGACTAACCCGTATGTGACACAAAGCTGAATTTCTGTCTCTGCAAACAAGCCAATAAATAGTAACGAAATGAAATTCATTTAGCAGTCAGAAAAAAAAAACAAAGCTAAGGTCAATGAATGGCAAAGGAAACCATCTAAAAGATAATTGTAAATCATCCACCAAATGGAGGAATAAATACGCTGACATAATACATGTTTACATTAATTGATTAGTGAATAACGAATGGATAAAAGAATAGTGACTTAAAAGTTTCCATTTTACGGTCACGTTCATTTGAAGCAATTTCCACTCCTTGGCGAAATATCATTTTTAAAGAAAGATCATCTCAGAACGTTTGATTTCTTTTCCAGGTATGAGCAGTCCGTTTTGACATCGATGTAGAACTGATCTAATTCCATTCTTCTAAATATAGTTAATCTCCTACAATTCAGTAATATAGCAGTGTTAGTCAAATGTACTAACGTAAGCTGAAGATAGCTGATAACCGTGAGTATAACTCCAGTGAGAGATAAGGCCATCCCTACTCGAGTGAGGAGTGTCAGAATTTTGTCATGCTCATCTGACGAACGAGTTTTATCCTGATTGAAAAACTGTAAACGTCATAATTATTTTATTTGTATTAAAGGAAATGTACATTTTAATGAACATAAATGAATGCGATACTTTTCATGCCTCTCTGTACCTTTTCAGATCTATATGACATTATTTTGTAGTAAAAAATAATATCCACCTTCCTGTCATCAGCATCGTCGATGAAATCCATGAGTACAGCGAAGTGAGTGAGATGATTGCAAACGCATTCCGTATGGTGATCGGATATCATCTTTGTTTGACATCCTTTACTTGACCAACACCCAAAGCTTTAAAAAAGAGTGTAATAAGGAGAAAGGAGTCAAAGTAGCTAATTGGATTGGAAACGCCTTCCTCCCTCCACCTGAGTAGACTTCAATTCACTCCACTAAATGTTAAGAAATATTTCAGTTACTTTTATATTCCACTCAGATAGTTTTAGCCCGGATGAAAAACTGGAAGAATTCACGCCACAGTGGTGCTTAGTTTTCTTCAGAGAAGCTCTAGAATACACATGTTCTTTTTTTACGATTCACCTAAAGGAAAAAAAATCGAGTGATGTAATTCAAGGAGTAATATAGCGAGGCTCGGCGATGCATTACTAGTAATTGACTCGTAAGGCGTCATAGCTATAGAATGTTAACGTAACACTCAAGTAAAATAGTAACTCTTAATATGATAGTCCCTGGGACCACCCATTAATGAAATCTAACATCCATTTTGTAGTGACTTCAAGGTGACGAAATTTGAAAATTGGTGGGGAGCCTAATGGGGTGTAATGCTAATTTACTAATCAAGTATCGGGCAGTCTTCAAATCGTTAGCCAGTCATTAAATCCCAGTTTGAATTGAGGCAAAAAATGACAACATTATCACCTATATGTGGGATGCATGAACTGTTGGTATTCCCCAAGAAGCAACGCCAATTAAATTAAATTTTAAAAAATAATAACAGATAACGAAAGAGTAGCGTATATACCTGCGCGTTCTTAAAAACCAATGTGATGTTTTCTGCTAGAACGTTGAGCGGAGAGTCTATTACAGCGGACATAACTACACTGTCTAGTATCCTGAAATAAAGCAAATTGAATGATCACAAAACAGTAAATTAATTTCTTTCTATTGTTCTTCAGTTGTCAAATAAATTATACATACTTTGTTTTGTTATCTCCCTCAGTGTCAGCTGAATAGTTTGAAAAAAGCTTAGCAAGGTTGCTGTATTCGATCCCAAGTACTGTGGAGTCTGTTAAAAAGGTAAATGAGAACTGCATTGATTTCGGCCTCCAGAGATGTAATTTTTTTGAAAAATGACGATGGTCTTTAAATGCTCTGGGCACTAATGTCATTACAGACAGCTAAATCATGAAAAAGGGCAATATGCATTTTTTTTTTTAAAGCATAAAGTTTCTTCGTAATGAAGCCTAAAAAAGAGAAGCAAAAACAACAAAAAGAAAAAGAAAAAGAAAGAGACTTGTGAAATTTTAAAACAGAAACCGATTTGGTCCAAGATGAAGGGAAAAGCTCACTGCAGTAAATGCACACTGCATGTGTATTACATATTTGGTAATGCACGTCGGAATGAAATCATTTCCACAGAAGAGTTGGCCAAAAAGTTATGGGCAATCGTCTGGTAAGAAACTGACTCAAAACAAAGAAGGCTTTTTACTTCGATCCAGATTAGCTGACGGAACCTTAATAAAGTTCCCGCGATTACTTCCATGGAACAGAAAGTCATCCCCTCTCTGTAGGACATTGCGTCTAACTCGAAAGTCTATATTGATAAAAAAAAAAAACAACAAAAAAAAAAAAAATGGTACAGCTTCGACGTATATTTTCACTTGTCTACAAAGTACGACTGCATAGAGGTGATGAGCATAATTAGGCAATGACCCACATGACTAGAGTGTGTTCAGTTGCATAACCTCCAACCAATGATTTCGCATGCAATTATTTCTCTTGAGAATTGAAAGCCACAGTTAATGCTTCTGATCCAGCACAGGGAAAAATAATTTTTTCTTCAGTTTTAGCTAATGTAAACGATAGTGGTACTGGCTCTTAATGTACACGTAATGCTTTCCCGAACTCACAAATGAAAAATTTCTTCTCCAAAAAGAAAAGAGAGGAAAGACTATTTTGCACTTACTCAGATCTTTATCGACATCAATAAGTTCGGGACTTGTAACGCCCAGCCGCTTTCTGGCAAAGCTTACTATAAAGCTTTCAAAACGGAACGAAGCAAAAACAGTATCCTCCACTTTTTTATCCTCTGATGACTTGTCTCTCTGTAGTGAATACTCGGACCATATACTTTGGATTGAAGTTCTGAACTGCTGTTTTGCAATCTTCATGTAAAGAGATACAGTTAGCAGATTTCAGGAGTTTTAACAAGTAACTAGGCTATTCTTTTGCTAAACGATATTTCAGGTTAACTTGAGTATACATCGTGGCCTTTAGCTCTCGTCGCACTTAACACAAACAAAGTATGAGAGAAACGGCTGGTGAGCAAGCATTCAAACAGTCAAACACTAAATACAGCGAACTTGCAAGTTGCAAGCCTACCATGAGGAACAAAACTAAGTAAGTTTGAAACCAGCCAATCAAGCCGCAAAAACAAAAACACAAAACAAAACAACAACAACAACAAAAAAAAGCCAATCAACTCATTAACTGATCACTAAGCGATCAATAAAAAGTAAACTGAAACATAAGCTAAAAAAAATAATGTTAGGTGAGATGAACATTGAAACTGCTGCTACACCATCATCTCCTGTGCGTCGAAGGTGTTTTCGGTGTTTTTAGAGCCTCCATTCTGTAGTAAAACAAAACAACAACAACAACAACAAAAAACCAATCAATCAATTAACTTATCACTAACCGATCAATAAAAAGTAAACTAAAATACATGCTAGGTAAACATAACGTAAGGTGAGATACACATTGTGAACATTTTAAACATTGCAACAAGGAACTTATTAACTCATCACTAACCGATCAATGAAAAGTAAACTAAACTAAAATACAAGCTAACAAACAGAATGCAAGGTGAGATAAACATTGAAACTGCTGCTATACCATCATCTACCTGTGAGTCTTCGGTGTTTTCGGGACCAATGACATCACTGTTAATGCCTCTATTCTGTAGCAAAACAAAACAAAACAAAACAAGGAAAAAAACCAATCAACCAATTAACTTATCACTAACCGATCAATAAAAAGAAAACTAAAATAAATGCTAGGTAAACATAACGTAAGGTGAGATATACGTTGTGAACATTGTAACAATGAACTAATTAACTCATCACTAACCGATCAATGAAAAGTAAACTAAACTAAAATACAAGCTAAGAAACAGAATGTAAGGTGAGATAAACATTGAGATAAACATGAGATAAACAATGCTACACCACCATCTACCTGTGAGTCTTCGGTGTTTTCGGGATGAGTGACATCACTGTTATTGTTTCCACCCTTTAGCAAAAAAGCAAATAAACAACAACAACAACAACAATCAACTAATAATTAACTTATCACTAGCTGATCAATCAAGAGTAAACTAAAATAAAAGCTAAATAAACAGAACATGAGTTGAGATACACATTGTAAACTTTTAAACATTACAGCAATTAATTAATTAACTTATCACTAACCAATCAGTCACAAGTAAACTAAATTAAAATACAAATAGATAAACAGAATGTAAGGTGAGATAAACATTGGAACTGCTGCTACACCATCATCTACCTGTAAGTCCTTTAGCGAAAACATAATGATTTGAACTGGAGTGGTTACGTGTTGTGAAGCCCTTAATTAACTTTCTATGCCACCACAACCTTGTAAAACTTAATTGAAACCCAGAATCTTATAGAAAACAATCGATCCAACAGCTTACCTTAGTATTATGGGTTGGATGAGTTGTAGGGAGTGTTGCTCCAGTTGCTTATGAAAAAGTCAAGGGGATAAAAAGCTGCAAATCAAAATTGTATCATACGAAAGGACTAACGGAAGGTGATACTTGTATTTTTATTAGGAATTTTTAATAGGGGTTGACCACTTCTACTCAATTGCAAATTACATTCTTTTGTTGTAGAATTTTGAGCAGCTTATAGAAACTGGGCGGAAGCAAAACTTAGCGCCTTCCATAAGATAGGTTGCAGTATTCCTGACTTCTTTTGACTGATAAGGTGTTGCAAATAGCTGATCGCATGATGCGCTAATCTTAAAGTTTCTGCAAATTACAGTTATCAATTTGCATTTGATATGCTCGCCATCTTGGCTCGAATGGAATCATAAATTGCCTAGTCTCGCATATTTAAATCGCAAGTTAAATTACAATTGCAGTTTCTCGCCATTCTAATATCTTTCGCCAGTTCTTTTTTTATTTATTTTATTTTATTTATCTATTTACTTTTTTACCTCGATTTTCTTACCAGGCGCAACTCGTGTATTTATTCCAAACATCTGGTTGGTGCAGTTCAAGGAGCTGTCTTACATTGTATTAGCATTCTAAAAATAAAGCGAATGAACTTAGATCGACCGCCTCTGAAATTTTCATCGAGTAATTTTTCAATTTTCCTCTAATACATGTAATTCCGTGTTTCAAAGCGATTTCCTGGCCTCAAGAACTTCATTATCAGAAGACAAGAGTATATGCTGTCAAGAAATGAATTTAATTGGTGATCGACTCGATCTGGAATCGAGGATAAATGATTCTTCTCAAATAAAATCTTTGTTTCTAAAGTGACAATATTTTAGTTTTTACTAAAAACCCGCGCAGAGCCCGCGACGGATTTATTTCACATTGCTAATTGAGTGATGTAAATTATCATTGAAACTGTAGGGACCAGGCTTCGGCGTATTACTGAGCACAGATCATTTGGACCCGTGTGTTTACCAGCCAATGCTTTCAAAACAGCCCTTGTTAGCATGCACCAAGAGAGAAATGAGAGACTTGAAGATTATCCTTCAAATGAGTGGGCAACGACAGAATAAAAATCAAAACTCAAAGTCAACTAAGGGTCAACTTCACAGTAGTAAATAGACCTGTATAGTTTGTATGCTTTGTTTTTCTAATGGAGGTCACTAGACCAAGAAAATTCACTCTTTTACTTTTGTAAATTATGAGTAAATATGGAAGTGAACAAGGCAAAATTGAATGTACGAGCACTTAAAAGAATTACCACACAATCTACTTTGGGAAAATAAATATAAGAATATATAAATATATATAAGAAAAAATAAATATAAGAATATAAAATATAAGAAAAAATAAATATAAGAATATATATATATATATATATATATATATATAATTTGCACTATCGAGAATGTGCTTCCGTTTTCAACGCTTTATTCAAGACCCGACGCGTTTCGGCATTTGCCTTCCTCAGGGGCCTTAACATGCAATTGTTACAGAGTCGTAATTGGTTAATTGTGTGACGTAGTACAGTGCATGTTGCTTAATTAAATGCTGAGTCAAATCTCTCGTAAACAATTAGTGTTTCTAATTGGTTAACAGTTTTAAAACCTTTTTAACGTATGTTATAAACAATTTATGTACCTAAAACTTTATAAAGGTTTTCGCGTAAAAGCTTTATCCAGTTCTTTTGTTTAGTCCATATGGCTGAAAGGAGTTTAATGTTCTTTGCCAAAAAATCTCTCTTTCTCTAAGGACTTCTTTCTTTTTGTCAGTCTCTAAATGATCTTTTCGGATTTGCTCTATAATGGTTATGGTAACATTATTGTTGAAGTCGTGAGTTCGTTTGTTATGTAAAAAGTGTTCCGTGAGTTCGCAGCTACTCACTCCCTTTTTAATATGGTTTCTGTGATTGTTTAACCGTAGGTTATATATATATATATATAAACAACGCCTCGTGTTACATGAAGAGCGTTAGGAAGTCTCCCGTTGTCGAACAATGTTAGCTTATGATATCGATCTTATTAAAAATAGCGCCTCAGCGCTTGGCGAAGAAGAATTTGTTTGTTTTAACTGCATTTCTCTGGGTTCCGTTCCGAATCGAACAAAACGACAATTATTTTCGAATTCCTGTCGAAAAATTCTTTCAACAGAAATAAAATTTTCAAGACCATATTTTCCCTTTAAAGAGCTCTTAAGAGAGCTTTAAAGAGCTCCGTCAAAAGACAAAAAGCGAAATTGAAAGTACCACATGCAGCCAAAAGCCTCCTTAACACATCGAGTTTTTTAATAGCTTACATATTTAAAGGTCACCATACTACTTTTTAATACTCACCAACCACTAGTGCAAGAAAAACCATTCTCCAGACCAATTTAGCTAGAGTTTTCTTTGGAACTTTTAGATATGAATTCGGCATTTTTAGGATCACCGTCTCGTGAAACAATGACGAAGGTATTGGTGTGTGTTCAGTGACGTTGGGCAGACGTTAGACACATAGATACGTTAGATCTTGAGCGATCAAGGAAATAAGCATAGACCAAACTAGGGGTGAGTTTCTAAACTCATTATTCCTTGAGTTTGGTGGCAATAAATTGACCAGCTGGGTCCTTATTTTCTTTATAAATTCAGACAATATTAATACTAAGACATGACTAGAATTATATCTCAGATACGAAGTGTCACGGAAATCGCTAGGAAGTGGCAGGTGGCTGTGAATTAAAAACTTCTCAAAGCGGACGTTTTTTTTTAATTTTTAATTTTTTTTTATTATTATTATTGTGTTCGTTATAGAGGAACCGAAATTTTCCTCATCCTAATTAATTTTTTACACTTTACTTCCCCCCTAACACCAACAAAATAGTTTTCAAACTTGCTTTGAAATAGCAGATGACAAGACAATGAATCGCAGTACTGCTTTTTCGCGGTATTTTTTTAAATTCTAATTCACCCATACGTTGGGCACACACTGACGTATTTGTGTAAATGATATGGCAACTGCGAGATGTGCAATGAATGATCATTAAAACAAAACAAAGAGTGTTCAACTCAATAGGTGTCTTTATTGAAAACTGGGCCGAATTTCCTAGTTTGCATGACGAACTAAAACGAGATTGAGAAAGCTTTATCTGTTTAAAGAGGAAATTTTCAAATGAATAATTAATCATGTCTACCAAGGGAAATTTTCGTGTTAAGCCTCCATCTCATCACAATATTTTCCTTTTTTTGGCAACACAAATAAAGGCCCAAAAAACTGTTTTTACTTCGACAATTTGAAACAAATACACCTTTAAGAATTTTAACTCCTCCGCTATTTAAGTAGCATTTTACGAATACAGACTTTCTTAAGAGACTAAAAATTAGCTAAGCTGACAGCGGATAGCAATTGAAGGGTTTTAAACAAGGATTTTAAACATTACTCTACTGGTATCAAAGGAAAATATAACATTTCATTTTAATGCCGACAAAACGAGAATTATTAGTTCAAGGATACAGAGGAAAACGAGAAAACGAAAAATTAAGACGGACTCAAGGATGTGATAGTCATTGCTACTTCTTTTACTAGCGTCATCAAACGTCTGAAAGGCCTTCAATCATAAACCTACTGATGGAAAATTCTGGCATATTTCAGCATTGCAATAAGGCGCCTTGGCCTCATACTTCCAAAGAAAACTTCATAATTTCCACTTGACGTGCGGCGCTTATCAAATTTACATAAAATAACGGTTAAATAAGTCATTTTGTACAAAAAAATTGAAATACAACCCACTTCAATCATACGGAGAAGTGTTTCTGTCATCCTTGTGTGTAATTATTAAAGTAGATGTATCCGAACCATGCTTGCGGTGCATAAATATAGTCTTAAAAAGCCAAATATTCCTCTATTGGATGTATTACCATTATCGTTATCATTTTAATGAAAAAAAAAAAAAAAATATATATATATATATATATATATATCTATATATTTATATAAATGTGGGGGTAGAGTCTACCTTGGCATAAAGTGCTCAATACTGTGGTAGCAGAGCTAAGTATACATAAGTTAAAGAATTAAGAGGACGCATCGATTCTATGACTCTGATTTTCGCGCCTCAGCGCTCGTCATACAGATCTTTCTCGTCATACTTGTTTTAAATAAACGATAGTTTCAGATATGGAAGATATTTATAAGCCTTATCAGCTCAGTAGTACGCGGGCAAACACAGTGTGAGCTTGTTGTGGGATTGTATGAATTTCATTTTGAGAGGGAGTTGGTGTTTTTAGGCTTTCTTTAACGTCAACCGTGTGGACATTCACAATGCTTCCCACGAAATACCACGGAAGGAATAGAATGATACTTTTTACCTACCTAATTTAGTTTCTAATCGTCATTAATTTATTTTTAGTGTATTGCACAGCATAATTTTTAAGTAGGTACCAATTTTTATGAGTAAAGTTGAAACACAGATTAACCAACCACATACCAAAATGACTTTCACCGTCACGAAAGACCTACGCGTTTGTTATCAACATTTCGAACCACATTCACGACCTTAGGTCCGAAATGCTTCGAACATCCCCGAAGTACAAGTTGGAGGAGGATGGTATCCCAAAAATCCCTGGCTATCACCTGAGAAGCATCGCCGTGAACAAGCGAAAAACGAGGTTCTATTAAGCAAACATTCGATTAACCTTACTGTCAGCTATCGGGGACTCAAATTTGCAAATGAAATATATAAATTCTCCATAAACTTTCACTATGTTGCGGGAATATTTGTATTTTGTGTGTTTCAAAATGGATCTGCATGTGAATAAATATGGATCTGCAATGCCTTTTTGCCAGTTTTTTCTTTCTGAATGCCCTTGGACAACTTCAAATAACAAGAAGCGAACGAAAATAACTACCAAAACTTTTTCTCATTCCTCTAAACCTTCCTTGAAGTAAAGTGACGATTACGTTTCAGTTCCTCATTAAGAGTTATGCCCCTACTCATTCAATTTCAGAATCTTCATAAAAAACCCACAAGTCCTCTTTGGCTCTTACGAGCTAGTTTTTATCCATAGCTTGGGGGTAGAGGGCTGGAATTTTGGGTGGTAACATGGTTTTCAGGAGGACCAGTCGTCATCGGCAACACCAACAGACTACTCCTATTGAGTAAATGGCTTTTGAGCCCTGCGGGACTGTTCCGACATTTCACTCAATAATTTCGCTGTTTACCTCTGGATATTTTTTCTTTTTGATTCAGTGCATGGAATTCGCACTTTTCTGGCAAAAGGTCGACAAGTGCACCCTGGTTTAGGGAGTGGAGCACTTGTATTGAAGTTTTTCCCGTTCAGATAAGCCGTTTATGGTTGGTTACTTGTCATATCCTTACGCAAAAGTAGGTGGATAAATGAGTCGTAATTTGATTATCATAATTGGTGCAAACTTATCTTTCTCTGAGAATTGCCACAAGTTAGCACTGTTGTTGCTTTTGTTGATATTTTAACATGTAAAATTAAAACCACGAGAATAACAAACGTAAAGAGGGTTGATTGTTCATTTGTTAACAACAAAAGGCTTAAATCGAGATTATTTGAAATTTCTTTCTGTTATTCCGCGAAAAGATTCGATCGAGGCATTACACGCTCCTCATTAAAATGTTATTAATCATGTATTTTTAAATGAGGAAGTAAATAAAGTTTTTTTTTTTGACATGTGACAAATTGAGAAAGCTTTTTGAATGGATTAAGTTGCAAGTCCGATGCTCAACTCTCAAGCTATCGTGCGTGTTTCAGGAGGAACGGACTTATCAGAGTGGAGACTCATAGAGTTAATGAGGAGATATTTCTCAACCGCCACTCCCAAGGGAAAAATTCTCAAGCAATTACACAGGTAAAAGAGAGACTGCCAAGAGAAAAAACTATTCATAGTTTTTTTGTTTGTTTGTTTGTTTTCTTTTTTTTAAACCCTTGCCTCTATCGAGAGTAATAATATCTTGATTACCATTGATATGCATAACGTGTTTTCCTTTTGGTGAGGGCCGTACAATTTGTGGTGGCTTATGATAGTTTCATTGCTCTGTAAACTGATGTCTTGGATGTAGACCTTCTAAACACAACTATATCTGATTTGCATTTCTCAAGCCGTTTGTCATTTTTTTTGTGAATATTTAATTATCTTAGCGCAACGCGGCAAAAATAGATCAGGTGACTAATTATTTAAAAACCTAGAAGTTCGTTACGCAACTTACATTTCAAAAGTGTCACCACAGATCGCACTTCGAAGCTTACTAGCCGCATATGGAACACAAATTGTAAGTATAATATTTTTCCCGTCGCTTCAACCGAAATCGACATGTGTAATAACCTTCTTTGTCATATTAATTTAATTTTTCAGTTGACTATATTACTACAAGTGCAAATAAATTCCATGTACGGTCATGTACGCAAAAATCAGTTAGTGGTGAAATCTTCAACGTAAAGTAGCCCTTCAATCACAGGAGCGAATCAGTCAAAATTTGTTGCAGAAGATTACGCCGAGTTACTAACTACCGCCAAGCTTCGCATTTAAATTCCGCTCACAATGCCGCCGAAGGTAGACGTGAAAACTCTCGCGGGAAAACTGGACAATGCCGTCAAACTCTTGTACGAATTAATGGAAGAATTCGAAACAATTTTCTCCGTAAAACCGAAACTAAAAACACTTGAAGCAGCATTCAGTTTAGTAGAAACCAAGTACAGGCTGGTCAAGAAACAGCAGGAAACAATTCTGGATAGACTGGTCGACGAAGGCACTGGCCCAGAAGACGAACTCGTGTTAGCAACAAAGAAAGCTGGAGACAAAACCAAAGCTGATTTCCTTCAAATCACTTTAAAGTTTGCTGCATATCAAAAGGAACAAAACTCCTCAGAAAATTCTAATAATGCGACAACTCTGGAAGCGCTAACATTATCAATGTCGTCCATGACGTCGGCGGTGCAGAAAATGGCCGATAACATCGCATCAAAACCGTCAAACTCAAGTTTACAACGATTACCTGTACCAGTATGGGACGGAACTCGCAGAACCTATGCCACGTGGAAAAAGGAGTTCAGCCATTGGATGAAGAAATACGGTCAGGATAAAGATGAACAATTGCAACGTTTTCGAAATGCAATGCCAAAAGGATCGTTCTGGACCGACCAAGTAAAAACTTGTAAAACCATTGACAGCGCGTGGATCATTTTGGATACAGAGTTCGCAGACAGACGAAAATTAATGGACGAACTGCACACCGAGATTAATAATCTTAAAGCAGTCAAACGAGATTCTAAGTCCCTAATGCATTTCGCTACGACAATAGCCTGTTATGTAAGTGACATGGAAGATGATATTGGGTTTCCTGTGCTGGAGTCAGTTGAAGCGCCGTTCCTCATGTCCCAGCTTCTGTCCAAACTCGATCCAAGTGACAATTCAGATTTTGGTAGAGAAATGAAAAGAGAAGGAAAAGAAGAAACCGTGAGCAATCTAATCACCTGGTTACATCAAGAAGCGAGTATTCGTTCCCGAGGGAAAGCGAACACCAACACAGTGGAAAGAAACGAAATTCGCCGAGACAAAAGTCCCAAAAAGACAGAAAATAACGCCGCTAACAGCGAGGATTCTGACGATGAAACATGTCCTCTTGGCTGTAAGACCAAACATCACCTGGCTGCATGTCCTAAGTTTCAGATTCTAACAGTCAATCAAAGGTGGGAGGTTGTAAAGCAACATTGGCGATGTCGCAAGTGTCTGAGAGCGCATCACACAAACGATTGCAAGAAACCAGACGGCTCAACCTGCGACAAATGCAGAAAAAACCATCACCGGTGCCTACATAATGAGAAGACTGGAGAAACTAACACAAGTTTGAATCCCAAAGCACCAC
Organism: Pocillopora damicornis; assembly: GCF_964200805.1. Taxonomy (NCBI): domain Eukaryota; kingdom Metazoa; phylum Cnidaria; class Anthozoa; order Scleractinia; family Pocilloporidae; genus Pocillopora; species Pocillopora damicornis. Next base: position 5,373,668 of record NC_142670.1, read on the forward strand.
CGTTTCAAAGTCAGTTCCAAGGGCCCACACCCACATCGAATGGTAACATCCAGGGGAATGCTGTGTACCAGAAAAGCAAGTTGAAACCTGTTACTGGACTTTGCCTTGTGCAAAAAGTTAAAGTCATGGACAAAAATGAAAACTTTGTCGAAGTTCTCGCCATGTTGGACTCCGGGTCTAACACAAGCCTACTCTCCAAAAGTGCAGCTGGTCGACTTGGCTTAAATGGAGCAGCAACACGTCTCACTATGAATCTGGCCGGTGGAAAGAAGAAAAGCGAACCTTCTGAGATAATCGATATCACGGTTGCCTCGCCCTCTGACGAAGATATTACGAAGACCCATCAAGTGTATACCGTAACTAGACCTTGCAGTAGTGCCAAAACAAGTTCTAAGGAGTCAGTGAGACAATACAGCCATTTGAAGAACGTTTCCGATAAAATACATCTCTCGGGTGGTGCCATAGATCTCCTTATTGGCACAGACTTCGTAGAGGCCTTCATTGATATTCACACAGTGTCCAGAGAACCTGGAGAGCCCATCGGGAAAAGAAACTGTTTTGGATGGTACGTTCTGGGACAGTTCGAGTCAAGCGGCTCCACTCTATCTGAAATTCAGTCAATAGAAGTAGGGACAGTGAGTGTCGAGGAAGATATCAAAAAACTTCTGCACCAAGACCTCCTTGGAGTCAAACCAACCAAACTCTGTACTTGCACTGAAAACGTGTTACGTGAGAGCAAGTTCGTGAAGTCCCTCGCAGCTTCAACTACCTTGGTCGACGGGAGAATACAAGTGAAGATGCCCTGGAGAGAAGGAGGGCCTCCAAAACGAAGCAACTACGACATCGCTCTGAAGAGGATGCTCTCCGCTGAAAGGGGGTTTATGAAAAAGGGTTGCTTCGAGGTCGTAAAAGAGGAAGCGCAAAAGTTGTTAGACCAGGCTGCCGAGACCCATCTTCTGAAGTGGAGTCAATTTCACGTCAACGAAGACAGCTTGGATAAGAAACTGGTAGCAAAGAAGGATGAAGATAGCCTTTTTCGTGCGCATGGTCGACTTGAAGATGTCAGATGTCTCCCGGAAGAGTTGAGAAAACCTATCATCTGGCCAAAAGACCACCCCTCTGTGATCTTGCTTCTGCGTGACCTCCACGAACGACGTGGGCATTGTGGCTATAAGAGTTTAATCCACGAGGCCAGAAAAAGATTCTGGATCATTGGACTCCGCAGGATGGCTAAGACCGTCACCTCAAAGTGTGTCATATGCAGAAAACTACGGAAAAGGCCTCTCAACCAGCTCATGGGACAGATTCCAAACCTAAGAGTAGCAGCTGGCTTCCCGGCATTCTCAAACACTGCTATGGACATGTTTGGGCCAGTACAGATCAAGCTCGGCCGCAAAACTCTGAAAGAGGCACAAGTGATCATCTTCGCTTGCATGACATCACGTGCGATTCATCTTGAGCTGGTCACCGATAAAACTTCAGACGCATTCTTAATGGCCTTTTGACGGTTTGCCTGCCTACGCGGACACCCAAATGTTTGCTGGTCAGACCGTGGTACAAATTTCGTGGGTGCCCAAGGCTACCTAAAGGAAATCACGCAGAACTGGGATATTCCTGGGGTAAAGAGTGTCCTCTCTGATAAATTTAGCTGCGAGCTCAGATGGGAATGGAATACACCACATGCGAGTCACCAAAACGGAGTTGTTGAAACCCTAATTAAGTCAGTCAGACAAGCATTTAACGCCACTTGCAAGAACCAAGCCTACTCCGAGGAACAATGGAGAACAATTCTGTCAGAAATCACCTACATGGTCAACGGACGACCACTGTACCCCAGTTCCGACGATATCTGGGAGGCCCCACCGATCACTCCGAACGACCTTCTTCTAGGCCACTACAATCCACCACCACAACCAGAACCAGAGGAAAGAACCAATCCGCGACAATTACTCAGGAGCGCCCAAAACAGAGTTGCTGATTTCTGGAGGAGCTGGATGAAGTATTTCGCCCCAAACTTGTTACCAAGGAACAAGTGGTTTCGCGTGCGAGATAACATCCAGATCGGTGATCTTGTATTGGAGCTGGACCCCAAACACAAAAGATGTGGATGGAAAATGGCGCGTATTGTAGGCACATATCCTGGAAACGACGGACTTGTCCGAAAAGTGAGAATCAAGACAAGAGACGGAGAGTATGACAGACCAATTCACAAGTTATGTCTCATAGCCACTCAAGACGAACTGAATGCGGATTGCTCAAGCTAGTCGATAGTAGAAATGGACTCTAACACCATTTTCTGACACTTCTTTATTGAACATTGAACACTTAAGCCATTATAGTCGTTGCTCAATTAGAACTAATTATTTAGACCTAATTTCCGCACTGGGGCGGAGTGATTTGCATTTCTCAAGCCGTTTGTCATTTTTTTTGTGAATATTTAATTATCTTAGCGCAACGCGGCAAAAATAGATCAGGTGACTAATTATTTAAAAACCTAGAAGTTCGTTACGCAACTTACATTTCAAAAGTGTCACCACAGATCGCACTTCGAAGCTTACTAGCCGCATATGGAACACAAATTGTAAGTACAATATTTTTCCCGTCGCTTCAACCGAAATCGACATGTGTAATAACCTTCTTTGTCATATTAATTTAATTTTTCAGTTGACTATATTACTACAAGTGCAAATAAATTCCATGTACGGTCATGTACGCAAAAATCAGTTAGTGGTGAAATCTTCAACGTAAAGTAGCCCTTCAATCACAGGAGCGAATCAATATCCAATGTCCTTTTTTCCACAGGGAGGAAACCGTAAATACCGATTACTAGAGACGTTCTTTTATTACTTTTCGGATCGATACAAATCTGTCAGAGCATTCTGAAGCTGGTTATCCTTACCTAAAATTTTCTTAATTTAAGATATACACAGATTTAAGCTAAGGAACAACACCACGATGACGAATCAGATCTCAGAGATTCCAATGCCACTTTCATGGTTATTAGGAGGCTGGACATTCAATTTCCTTGGCAGTATCACGCTGATTGTTTCATTTACTTGCGAAGCTCGCTTAACACCTGTCACTTCATCTGCAGTTGGGTTGACAGCGTTTATCCTTCTTTTGAAGCGAGATATAATCTGCATGAATAAGTTGATATCAAAACGATCTCAAGAACTGTACAACTCTATGTGCTTCGCATATATACAACCATCGAATTTAATTTCTTATTTCAAAGTGGAAGCCTTGCCAGGTAAAACTCTCAGCAAAAAACTAAAGTTTACAAAGAGACTTAAAATAACATTTGATAACATACCTCTGAATTTCTCACACAGTGAAGGAGGAATATTAAGAGGCCCTGTTAAATCGCAATTTCAGAAGTCCCATTAACGCCTTTAGTAGATTCAAAGTGCTTTCATACGAGTCCCCCCCTAACCCTAAACCTCTCAGTATTAAACGTTACTGGGCAGCAAAAATGTCCCAATCTTTACTGCTATTAATCACAAGTTCTGTACTTTGTCTTTGTATTACACTAAGTTTACCACCTGGTAAACTTGTAAGGAAGGGGTAGTACAACTTGCTGTAGAGTTTGCTTTTACGTTGGTATCGTATGACCACGGATTTCATCCCTAAAAGCTGTATTAATTTTACCTGAGTAGAGTTGAAAATTGTGAAAATGTACACGAACGCTTTATGCAGGGGCGAAAGAAGACCAAATAGCCACGTGATCCCTAGCAAAGGAATCATCACCACGCATGCCCTGACACCAAGCCTATAAAATCAGGAAAAAAAAAGAAAATCAAGATAATTTGCTTTTACCATTGTTGTGAGTTGACATTAGTCGTATAAGGCAGCAAAGTATGAGGCTAATGACTTATATGAATCTACCACTGGCGCCGCTGAAATACTTACCTTATTTGTTCGCTGACTTTGTCTTTTACATGCTGCATTATCGTCATTTCCTTGATAACTCGCACCAGTATCAATGTGTTTAACTGAAAAAAGTGATAAGAATGAAAAAAAAAACAAAAAACAAAATCTAAAAACAATCAAACTTTATAAAGGAAACAGGAGTTTGCACTTGAGCTAAGTGGTCCTATTTGCCTTAGCGGATGGTCGTCAAAATTTTAAGCCTTCCCCTTCCCCAGCACTCCGCAAGACATTTTTCAGGTGTCCTTGACCATTCGATAGTAAATATTTATACAGCTGGGAGGAGATGGCTAAAATCATTGTGAACGCAAAACGTTTCGCCCAACAAAACAACACAATAACCCGGTAGAGACTCGAACCAGGACTTTCAACCTAAAAACCTTGCACAGTAACCGCTGACGGCATCTCTCAACGATAGGGTCACCTCAAGCAAAATGTATCCTTCATATATTTCATGCTTTGTTGAAAACTATTGAACACAGTCAAAGAGGTTAAAAAGAGCGGCGGGGAAAATGCTCACGATGCAAAGAGACCTGAAAGCAAAGCGTGAAAGATGAAAATGAAAAAAAAAAAATTTAGGAATTTAACTTACCAACTCAATCAGCACAACGAATACAACAAATATCCAGATCATACCGTTAGAGGATGACATCCAGCAGCTGAATAAAAATTAATTATGCGAAACTTTGATAATTTATGAATTAATTACTTTTTTGCCCATGCATGTACGCAGTACTTTCCATGTTTGATTACAACTGAAAACAACAAAGAAATAACAAAACAACAAAAAGAAGCCAACCTTTAAACAAAAACAAAAATTTAAAACAATGCAAACAAGCAAACAAAAAAACAACAAAAAAAACAAAAAACAAAAAAAAAAAAACAGGATTCGTGACAGAAATCGCTTGACAAAAAAATCATTTATTTCTTACAATTTCTCACTGACATAGCTTTTAATCCCCGGCCCGGTTCCTGCTGCAATGCCCAGCGATATGGAAACGACGAGAGCGGGTAGACCTGTGGATTCGAAATTCGAAGGGACAACAGAGTCAACTGATGATGATGATGTCTAAGATGCTGATGGCAATCTTCATATTTTACTTTTCAAAAGATTATCAAAGAGAGAATGGGTTTTTAATTAATAGTTACGCCATGAAAATCCATGTGAAACCTTCATCTTGTCGTTGATGTTGTAAACTTTTACAACAAACAGGTAGAGATAAACTCCCTCAATCAACATCCAGCAGAAAGCGGCCATTAGGAAATATTGAACAAAAGCTGCTACTGTAACACAGGCAGACTGCATAGGAATGAAAAATTTGAGCTAAGAGTCTGTTGAAAGTCATAAAGATTTACCGAAAGAGATTCTTGTCTTCTTGTTTGATATAATATCTCACCTTGTTCTCAACAGCACCACTTCCGGCTAGGAAGAAAAGTTGACCTGCGCCAAGTGAAGCAACTAGACTCACTCGAATCTGAGTTAAGGGCCCCCTCATGTCTCTAATCAAAAGCAAATGACTGATTTTATTCTACATCAGTTCTATCCTCATTTTATACAAAGCCTGGTTATATTTTTATGATTCGACTCGGCTGCTTAAAGGAATCTTAGCTATGCACATTTAAACTGATATCATTTCTTGTTGAGTCTATATTCTCGGCTTGCTTTGGAATGCTTGCGTGTAACTGTGTCATGTACTTACGTAAGAACAGCATAACTGATGATTGTTAAAGTGATTCCAACCAGAGAAAAAGACAAGCCCACATATGTGAGAATTTCCAGCGCTTTTTCGTCCGTCTTAGAAATGAATACAAAAACAGTGATTCAATACTTGTAACGGAAGAGTGCCACACATCATATACCTGGATTAATGCAAATTTATGAAAAAGCGCCACACCAATGCTATCTATTGTTAGTGCCTTCTGAAATAAATGCATGTATGCATAGCAATATTCTTACCTTAGTTAAACCGTTATCGCTAGTTCCCTGGTCAAACTGCATAAGAACGGCAAAGTGAGTCAAATGATTGCAACTACACTCGGTGTAAGACTCGTTCTTCGATAGCAGGAGACACCCTTGTCCGGACCAGCTAGAATTACATCAGAAAACAGTTAGAAAAGCAGTCAAAAGCAGTCAGTCAATGAACATAAGAAACAAACAATAGCCAGTTTTATAGACATTAACACGCGGAAGCCTGAGAAGGAGAAAAAGAATGAGTAAGAGAAAGAAGGAGTAAGAGGTGAACACACAATGTGATGTACCAGTGCATAAAAGCAAAGTCCTTAAGCAAATTTATTATTTGAAGTGAACGATGTCATCAATTCATTCAAAGCTGTTTACCTGTTTGCCGAAGTATTCCAAAACACGCAACTTCCATCCGGCGCGTCCTGAAACCGTAAAGTACTGTTTGTATTACGTAGTGCAGCGACTTGGTGGCTAATGTGGAGATGGGAGTGCTCTCACTGGCGTTTTTTAAAACCCTTTCCCTACCCCCCCAACACTAATAATGATAATAATAGTAACGATAATAATAATAGTAATAATAATAATAATAAAAAGAATAGCGATGATGATGATGATAACATTGATAATAATGATAGTAATAATAAGAAAAAAAGACAAATCTAATCAAATCAAAACAAAACAAAAAGAAAAAAGGAAAAAAAAAACGGAATAACAAAAGTAAAGCAAAACCAAACAAACGAAATCAACAACATACACGATAACAAGCAACAAACAACAGCAACAAAATATGTAGCGAGACAAAAATGGATCAAAGGGATGCAAAAGGAAGTATAAATTTTGGCTTGAATTTTCCAGAAATATCAGCGCTGTGTACATTTCTTTATAGTGTTACGAATGCAGATGGAGCTCTCTCTTGATTAATTGTATCTTACCGCTAGGTTTTTAAATTTCAGTGTAACATTCTTTCTGAAAGTGTTGTTCCTCGGCCATATCGTTGCAGACAAGACATTACTGTTGAATAACCAAAAGACAAATAAACAAGAAAAAAAAGGAAAAAAAAAATGAAAAGAAAACCAATCAAACAAACAAACGGACCGACAAAGGACAAAAAGAGAAGTTAATAAAAAGATAGCAAAAGAGAATCAAGACGAAAGAAACAAAAACAAAGGGGAAATTCAAACTGAGGTCGAAGATGTTTCTTTTTTATCATTAACATTCCCTTCGTAGGTTATCAGCAAACCAAAATAGATTAATTTGAAATATAAGATACCAAATGCAATACTAAGTTTTAGCAAACCTGAATCTATTGAGAGGAGTAGAGTCGGTTTGTTTTTTCAGGAATACTTCATGGAGATCTTTGTAAATGACACAAAGTACCACTGATCCTAAGATGAAAATAATAGAAACAATTGTATTACTTCGAGAGTTTTTTAGAAAAAAGTACAAGTTATCACGGTTTAAAACCTTGCGTGTTTATTGGCATGTTTCATTGGTATGCCCAGCCTTGTTATGAGAGTAAAACATTTCGACCAAAGGAGAAATGAACTGAAATTGAAATAAAAGAAAACCAAAACAACCAGCTTAAGATATCAGCCATTCACCTTCAATGTCTTTAGTATTTGAAACCCAGTCCCCCTTTTAACCAAGAACACAGATAATCGCTAAAAAATAATTTAAATAATACCAGAAAAATATATAATTTTCTATGCTAAAAAAGTGAAAAAGATAGTTCTCAAACCGTTATCGAAGCCTGTAACAGGAAGGCTGACGTAGTTTTCTCCTTTATCATCCTCAAGTTGTACTCCAGTCTCATTTTCGTGGAAAATCTTCGTGACCAAAATATCTAATTGCAAAACAGCGACTTATTTAACGTGAGGGCCAAAATAAACAAGTTATCGTCCTCAAAAGTTTTAGGACTTAAAGACTGAAGAACCATCACTTAGAAGTAGTAAATGCAAGTAGTTTGCAGGGATCATCAGTCGAAGGAGCGTTCTCCATTAAATTGTCAGATAAAGTGCTGGTGATCATTTTTAAATCCATAAACATATCACTGGAATGAATTCGAATGGTTTCTTATTTTTATATTCTTAATTTATTTATTCATTTTTCCCCTGTTTATGACTTCATATGTATGACGATATTGAAGAACATATATAAAATAGAACGAATTCTTGGAATCAGAGACAACTGATGAGCCATAGGAATTCGCTGTTATAAACTGCCTTAAAAGAGGTCCAACACGTTTCAGGTGTCGCGAAAATGATTCGATGGAGGGTTGCTACAGACAAAGCTTATACCAAAAACGTCGAATAAGTAGTAGCGTTAGCAAACGTTTCTAAAATCTGCCACGAATGATGCATGTATTCATCCTAAACTCTGAATTAGAAATCAAGAGCTGACTTCCAAATCAGCTTTTAAGATCCACTTACCTGCATGTTCACTACTGATTTTCATCTTAGGTAGGGTTTGATTTAGGTGATTTTGAGCATAATTCCCAATGAACTCCTCCAAATTAGTGACAGTGAGGAAAGTGCGCTCCATCTTTTCTTGATTTACTTCATTTCCAGAAGAGCCATTCAATTCCTTTAGGATGGTTTCAACAAGTTTCTTGTTTGAAAACTGAGAAGGCGAAAAAAAGTCTCAATAAGGTAACATTGGTTGGTTTAGATATATCCCTCCAAATTAGTGACAGTGAGGAAAGTGCGCTCCATCTTTTCTTGATTTATATCATTTCCAGAAGAGCCAATCAATTCCTTTAGGATGGTGTCAACAAGTTTCTTGTTTGAAAACTGAGAAGGCGAAAAAAGTCTCAATAAGGTAATATTGGTTGGTTTAGATATATCCTTCAGTAGCCTAACTGTTAAAGGAATTGATAAACTCTAGGCGACACAGTCTGTGGAAAAGCTTTCTTTAACCAAGGCACCAGCAATAGTTTTAATTTCCTGACGTCGAAGTCTTTTATTTACACGTTATTGCCGTGGTTTCTAAGCAAAGTATTACGAACATAATGCATTAAGAATGGAATAACCGATTAAAAGATTATGAATAGGAAATACGAATAACTGGAAAACGTACTCGCCACGGCATTTATTTCTACTAGAGCTCACTCCTCTTATTTGCTTGAAAGTCGAACTTGTATTGATGCCTGCGCCGACTGGGGCTAAGAGTGGGATTGGTTTCTACACTCTCTAAAGGGTGAAATTAAAGTAACAACAACAACAACAATGTTACAAGAAAATCAAATACACGTACTTCGCTTGATGGTGTTATCTTAATGGCAGGAAAATTCAGTTTCCAGCACTGTTTCACTTTGATTCTGCCCAAATACGACGAGTCTGTTGTATTTGTCAATATAATAGAAATCCGTTTGCGAGGTTTTCCATTTTTCCTGCACCTCCACATTCTAACACAGTCTTCTTTCCAAAAAGGCAACTGACTGAAACAGGAAGTCAACTGCTCACACCAAGAGCGACAACAGGTTTTGTCAATGGATGTAGGTGTTTTATTGCCACATTTCATCCTATGCCATTGCTGAGACATTTTTCTAACATACTGCTGACAGACTGAACGGTTCAGCTCTGAGGGTCCGAGTGTATCATTAGGGCGGGAGCAATGCCCATCTGTGTTAGATACGAAAACATTAAATGGAGACATTTTTAAATGTCAATGCTGTTCCTCGTTCGTTCACATACTTTTTATATTTTTGTTAAATTAGTATTTTTCCGTGAGTAAATTTACTTGATTGAACTTTCTTTTCACTTGATTTTTTTTTCCTTTTACTACTCGAATTCCACCCCAGCTAGAGATAACTAGGGTTTTCAGAACCCTCAGCTTTTTCTGAATTTTCTCTGAATTGTGTAAGATGGGCCTGCTTTGAGTTTGATGCCACTTTTTAAAGTTTATTGACCGAAACCTCCCTTTGTTTACTTGTCCCCCCTATTTTGTAGGAATAATTACCAGCAATGACAAATCAGTGATCTTTCGGACTAGGTCACATTTTATGATTTATCTGGCAAGATATAATATAGTGTATAACCTCTGACGACAGAGGATAATAAGTTGAACAATGTTGAACCTTAATGATAATTTTCTAATTTTCTTTTTCTTTTTTTTTTAAGCAAAACAATACATACCTCGTGCTGAAGTTGGCACAGTCGTAGCACCTGAAATAAAGACAAAGCCAAAAGAAATGATTGAGGGGTGGAGACGGGAGGGGGTCAGGGGAATCAATAGAAAAACAAGTACTTAGATAGTAAGATACCAGAAGGAGACGTAAGACTACCTAGTCAACCATATAGGGGCAACTGCTGATAAAATCGTTCGCATTTCACTCAACGCCTTGCAAGTGTCGTGCTTTACCAGTCGTAGAGGGAGGATTTGTAGAGGGAGGAGCGTTACGCACCTTAAAAACAAATCTGATACCCTTCACTTGTGGTGGAAACGTACAGAGTTTCAAAATATGCTTAAAGAAGGGAATGGAAGATATTTGTCGCCAATGTGGAGAAAATGACACATTAAAAACCAACGCACTTAATCACATTGGAAAGGAAAGTCGTTAAAACATATCCTGGTCGGAGCTACCCTGAGGGCAGAAGTTTAAAATGGCTTGCAAATGGCAGTAGTAATACTTTTTTGACTCGTCATTTGCTTCTTGTGTCCCGCACCTCGCGCGGAGTTTGTCGACGCTTTGATGCAATAAAATCTCTACAAATTGGCTCTTATTTGAACCTTTTAGCCAAGTCTTCCCGCCATTCCACAGGTAGAATGTGGTCTTTGAAGTAAAATCCATTTCGTTCTCTCTGTGGCTTTAAGCCTTTCAAGTGAAGGAACGCGAGAAGCCATCGACGGTTCCAGATACAAGAAGTTTCCTCGAGGAAATTGCGAGAAACTAAAATATGTGTCTAGAATAAACAACTCATAATTTCAGAAGACTGCCACAACCATCTAAGACCTTAATATATCTAAATCGCTCTGATGCGGTTGGATGATAGACCACAATTAAAATTTCACGAGTTTAGATAGCATAGAAAATAGCAGAATAAGCGCGCAATGTTTGTGGTCGAAGGATCCTTTAAAACGAACATGAAGTGAGAGATTAACTAGTAAAAGGAATTGTGCCGAGTTTGAATCCTCATGTCAAAATAAAAAAAATTGGAAATATTTAAATTTTTTAATTATTATTATTATTATTTATTTTTTGTATATTAAACAAAGCATTTATAGCAAGGGACGCAAGGTGGAATTTTTAGAGATTGCCTCTAACTAGATAACTAAAAGAAAATTTAACGGTATCGTAAGCTTTACCCAGTGAAGCATGAGACCCTGAAGAGGCCTTGATGACTTATAGGGCCCTGTGATGCCTATTTTTCCGTCAGAATTCAGTGTTCCTGTTATGTAAACTATACCGGGACATCGGTAAAGTTTTTCTTGAGAGTCGAATTGCCCAGAAAAAAAAAAAAACAAAACAAACAAAAAAAACCTAGCACAATTCTCGTAACTTATTACTATAATGACTCATATATTTGAAACATTTCAGATCGATTTCTGTTTTCTGGTCTAATTATTGCTTGAAAGGCTTCCGTCGTAAGAGAGTGCTTAAATCAATAGAACGGTCTAGAAAGTACATCTGCTTAAATAGAGAAAGCCGTTCCATTGTCACCTCGCTCTAACGAACGACTACGTTTACTGCAAGAAAGGAAATGAATATAAGACGGTCGTGCTCAATGTCCACGTGGAAAATAAAAATAAGTCAGAGAAAATCAAAAACGTTTGGGAAAGAATTTTAGGAAAGGGGGTATCTCTTGTGTTCCGGTTTCGCCACCTAAATTACATCGTGTTTGTCTTTCGATTTAGCTATAGCTATGATATGACAAAGGGAACAATCTGGAGAAATTAAAAAAAAAAGCTCTCGGCTTTCAAAATTGTTTTCATCTCCTCCTTTTTCTTTTTTCGTACCAGACTTCACGTCGATCAATTGCATCAAAAAATTTGGGAAACATACTGTGATGGTATATCAGGAAGAAAACATAACAGGAAGCTAGTTAAACTGCTTGACTACAGCGAATTGGTTTCATATAAGTACTTACCAAAAATGATTAAGATTCCATGCAAAAGCATTTCGTCGAAAGGTTTCGTCCAGAAGAGGGGGTTCTTCTTTAACATTCAAGGATCCAAATTATCGATGAGAATATTGAGAGCGGCGAATTTGCCTCGCGAAGAGCACTTATTCAGACTGCTTTACTTAGGGCCCTACACAGCGATGTTAAAACGATTTGGTGAAAATTTCACTTAGTGCAGAGTGAGACTACAAACGATTTGAGTGCGAATCCTTTCCCCTCATGGCCTAATAGGAATTAACTTTTCAGCTCGTAGATTCATAATAACATCTCTACTGTCACATTGTCATAATTACAGACAAAAACAGGTGGATGATTATGATTATGGATAGACTAATATCGCCCCGTACACTAATAATGAAATAGTTTTAAAAAGATATGGTTTTCCATAATATGGCATTTAATTTAGATTCAGTGTTATTTTCAGTTTTCTCATGCAAATCAAACTGGAACTTGTTCTTGTGACTATCGGGTATCCGGCGATAAATCAAACAGAATACAATACAGACGCGGTGAAGAAAAGATACCTAATATTCTAATTCTACCATTCTGTGTTTTGTTTTCAGTTGAAAGCTGTCAGGGTCTTTATGTCAATGACCTGAGGCAGTATGATTGAAATAGTAATTAAAATGCTAAATGCTTGTCACGCAAACACATAATGTTTTTTTGGAAGATTAATTTACTTGCCGTTATCAGCTTATGTTCAGCGGAAGCAAAATGTGTAGTACAGTAGATAATTGGTATTGCTTTATCAGTCTCTCGAGTGGAAAAGTATTGGGTTCTTTGAATGTCTTTCGTCCAAATTTCTTTCGTTTTTGTTTTATTAAAAGGTGATAACAAGAGACAGACAGTCCAAAATGCACGAAAAAAAAAAAAAAGAAGGAAACAAAATGGGTTGGAGCTAAACTGCTTTAGGCAGCCAGGCTACGCCAAGTCCTTAAATGGCCCAGGCATGCGTATGCCACGGGAAGTCTTAACACTCTGTCCTTTATCCTATCCCTGTAGTGCTTTGCAGAGCGAAGGCAGTACAGTAACCCCTAAGGCGATGTTAAGAGACTATATCGACCAAATTACAAAGCCTCAACTTTGCTTGGTTTTTTAAGGGGGGGGGGATGCCAAAAGTGTTTTTTTTTTCTTTTTTCTTTTTACACAGATCTACGCTGTAAAGAGACATGCTAAGATTAATATGGTCTCAATCTCCACTGAGAGCTTTAATTACAAGCTTTAAATGTTGGCCGTTTCCATCTTTTTAAAAGCAGATGCAAATGTCATACCATGGATTCATCAATTAAATTAACTTTCTAAGAACATGAAATGCTTTACGTTTGGTAATCATGAGTTAGCAGAAATTAATTCAAAATGCATATGCATCTACAAATAGCAGATCAAAACCTCAACGTTCAATAGTTTCTTGTATAGAAACCGGGCTCTGGTCTCAAATCACAGACAATGCACTAACAAACCAACTTAAGGTTTAGTATTAGCAGCTGAAAAAACTTGAAACAAATTAGGACTCTCGTCACTAGAGAGAGCGACTTACTTACTTCCCTGACTATCGTTTTGTTTTGTTTTGGTTTTTTTTTTTTTTTTCGTGGCCTTTATGTCAGAGTTCTATTCTGATATTATATTAAATAATTAGCTGACGGATTCCTTACTTACAATACCTTGCTTGTATATACCGCACTACGAAGTTATAGTTGTTATGTACAATGTAACATATCGGCAACTACATAGAGGTTTTGTTCGAGACTCTTTTAGTTTTTTCGCCGTCACTCAGTGGGTGAACCTTTATTTTTCTCGGCGCAGCAATGGCTGTGGAATCCTCATTTACTTCTGAGGGCATTACGGATGTTCGTTTAGTGCTAGTTCCAACATCCATTGCTGGAAAGATGGCCTGAATCCTTCTTCTCAAACGAGCTCTTACCTGTAAATTGCAAGTTAAATTAGCCAAATTTTTGCATTCAAGGAGTTTGTAAGTCGTACTCTTTTTTCCTTGACTTTATGATGTACAGGCTTTCAACAACAGCCAATTCTCACAAGTCACAACTAAATTAGACGTCATTCAGCCACCTGGAGTTAATCTGCACGTGTATCGACATAAAATGTAAAAAATGTCGTATAATTTCTTTTTATTTTCTATCTCTAGGAAATATAATCAACATTAAATTTATATTCTGACTCTTGATCTGGAATCCATGTCCTTTCTTCTTTCTTCCCCCACCCTCATCCTCAGCCACGAAAATTTGTTTAACAGCGGAGCTCCTGCGCACTTGTGGAGCTCCATACCCTAGAGAACATGTGAGTACAATGATAATTTTGGTCCTATAGTTCTTCCGTTTGTCCTGTTGCTTTTGCTTTCCAGTTAGTCTGTTTTTATGCACGAGCCCTTTGAACTAGGGCTTAATTTCTTTGAAATGACATTTAAATTAAATAGAACTTCCTAGTCTCCACTGTAATTTCAAAAACCGATGTAAGGCCGGACCTTGTGATGCAATTTTAAGCGATAAATCACTGACCTCGCTGTTCCTCACGCAGTGAAGAAGAAAGATCACGAAACCCTGTTGAATTAATGGGATGTGAGAAGTTTTTTTTTTTTAAATCATGACGATGATGATTTGATTATGATTTTCACGAGATTTACACAGTTTTTAAACCATTGAGTTGGCAAAGTAATGAGTTCAACATAACACCATCCCAAGGTTCCCGGGACTGTGCATCTGACAGAATATAACGTCTTTTGATCTCCACAGACATTTATCTACATCTCACCTGTGAAGAGTTGAGAATCGTGAAGATGTAGGCGAAAGCTTTGTGTAAGGGTGCCAATAACCCAAATAACCACGAGATTCCCAGCAGAGGAATCATAACTATGCATGCCTTCACACCAAGTCTGGATAAAACAAAACAAATAAAAAACAACAACAATAACAAAAAAAGAGCAAAATAAGGGACTTTTGATGATGTGATTTGTGATGAAAAAGCTCTATTAGGTAGAAATTCTATCAAGATGGTTTCTCATTGTTCCTTTTCGGACTTCGGACTCTTACTCGGTAGATTTTTGAAAAGGTTGGATCCCAGATTGTTGTTTTCTAGAGAAGGAGCTGATTCCAAGACCCAACATTCCGGAAGCCGGATTTCCTTCTATGGAGAAGACCATACCTTATTTGTTCGCTACGTTTGTCCTTCTCTTGTTGCATAGTCACCATCTCCTTGATAACCCGCCCGAGGATCAGAATGTTAAACTTAAAGAAGAAAATAGACCCATGTGAACCCCTTGAAAGTTTTTCTTAGTTTCGATAATGATTATCCTGGTTATTTTCACTTACAAATTCAATCAGCACGACAAATACTATAAATATCCAGATCAGACCATTGGCAGAAGACATCCAGCAGCTTTAATGAAAACACAAAACAAAACAAAAACAGGTTAAGCTATAAATAGATGATGTGATTGTAAATGATTACTTGAAATACCAATATGGACTTTCCACACATTGAATGCCTTTTCTACAGAATATAGACTGATGGAATCCATAATTACAACCTAAACAATCCGATTCAAAACCGATCTTAAGGCTCAGAACTTTTGTCTTCCATCTTAAAACACAATAACAATAAGCCGGTACATAAAAAAAAAAAAACGAAAAAGGATCATTTTTTTTTAATTATACGTGCATTTTTTTCAGCTGTAACAAGTTCGTTGTTCGTTTTCTAAAATACTTGTGTTACATCAGTTCCTGGAAACTTGAGTGTGATGACATTAGATCAGTACAATGAAACTCTCCTAACTATTTATTAGCCAAAAAACTTCCGATCCCATCTTTTCCAGCTGCAATACTCAGTGATATGGCAACGACGAGCGCGGGAAGGCCTACAGAATTGAAACAAAAATCAGATTTGAAACTTATTCTCACCTGTCAAGGGCATAATTTACCTTTCCACATTAGATATTTACCTTTTGAACCCCCTAGTCAGAGCTATATAGGAATGTACTGCGCAATATAAGTGATAGAGTATGTTCCTTGCAGCGTATTCTTGAATTCGAAGGAACTGTTTCTAAAATTAGTTGGACTTCTGGGACATAGGTTACTAGATCAACATAAAAGTATGGTAATAAAAGTGTTTAAATATTTTAATAGCCATAGAGTACCTTACCCCATGAAATTCCATGGCACATTCTTAACTTGTTGCCAACGTTGTAGACCTTTACAATAAACAGGTAGAGGTAGATTCCCTCGACCAGCATCCAGCAGAAGGCGGCCATCAAAAAGTACTGCATAAGGGCCGCCACTGTAACGCAACTTCCCTGGAGAAAATAGAAAACGAAAACGGATTTTTGCAATCTGCCTGAATGATATATACAATGACACATGATTGATTTGCTTCGTAAATATTGATAATGCTGTCGTCCTGACTCTTTTTGGAGACTGACCGATCGAAAAGAAAGATTTAGAGGAAGCACAGCTCATAATAAACCCCGTTTTTAACTGAAGTACAAGAAAACTAATTTTCGACAAAAGTAAAAATGTAAAAAAAAGAAAAAAAACCGAAATATTTAAAACTGCCCAGTTTTGGACTGTAAAAACTTCAATTTCCACGGAATTCTTGCCTTGTTCCCAGTCGCTCTAATCCCGGCAAGAAACATGATTTGTCCTGCTCCAAGAGAAGCGACGAGACTCACTCGAATCTGGGATAAAGGTCGTCTCATGTCTCTGGCACGCAAAGAAAACCGAGAAAAAAAAATAGACCAGAGAAGAAAAGAAAAAAAACATTAAAAAGAAATAAAAGAGACATTCGTTATTTACGATGTAGGTGATTGTTTTTTCCCTTTATTTTATAAATATAACTCTTTCTTTCTTTTTAAGAAGCTAGGGCTAGGATATTGTTAGTGATACGGGTTCCCCCCCCCCTTTTTTTTTTTCGTATCATTATTTTTTTTTTCGAGGAATACAGTAGATGGCTCCAGGTCTTCTCGTCATCATGAAACTCAAAGAAATGAGGAAACAAGGAGCAAAGGACGGTTAGTACGGTCTGAGTATCACTCGTGTCTGTCCTTTGACAGAACCCAGCATACTTGGAAACATTTTTGCGATCAATTGTCCACTTTTTTGACTAACACAAATTTCTAATTTCTAACTACTTAACTCACGTGAGAGTAACATAGCTGATTATCGTCAATGAGATCCCAATTACAGAGAGGGTCAGCCCGATGTATGTGAGAATTTCCAAGTTCTTTTCATCATTCTTTATGGGTGAAAATATAAATGAAAACAATACTTTAAAAGACTTACAAATCTTAATACATCGACTTAACCAAGTTTTATTCTACCTTAAGAACTAAAATGTTAAATCAATAGGTATCTGTTTGAATGTACCAGCAAATACTATCGTACAGGGGAGTTGCAGGCGTTGTGGTGACACTTACCGCCGATATATCGGCAGTCTCTGTTCCAGAAGATGTGTCCAGAAGAACAGCAAAATGAGTCAAATGATTGCAGGTGCACTCTGTTTGGTATGCATCAGTAGATTTGACATAGCACCCTTCTCCTGACCAGCCAATGGAACTGAAACGTAAGATAGATAATTTATCGATCTAATGAGATTTTAGTGCACAAGACATGCGAACGGAACCCCATATCTTTTAATGAATGTAACTTATCAAAGTGTGAAAATCCGTTTGTTAGACGATGATTCCTGTGAGAACTTGCATGTATTCACTAGTTCTCAAAATTTTGCCCTTCACGCATGGAGAGCTTTACGTGAAAAAAATTTGAACAAATGGCAACACAATTTAGCTAAATGGATAATTTTCGCGACTTGACTTAATTTAGATATAAGTGTCCGCATCAACCTGAGACGACGCCGGTAAGCATGAATCGTACATTATTCCCACTTAATTAGCCCAACGCTAGCCTCATGATTAGAGTTGAGTAGAAAAAAAGAAAAAAAAAAAGAAAAAAAAAAGAGGGACATTCGAATGATATTTACCTATC